>NC_133332.1:104444447-104736947 GCF_042186555.1 Aquarana catesbeiana | reverse complement strand
TAGAGACGATAGAGGGGTGTATATAGAGACGATAGAGGGGTGTATATAGAGATGATAGAGGGGGGAGTATATAGTGGAGATATGTTTTTAATTGATCTATTGTAGCAGTCATCGATAAAGGAGGAGAATGATGGTGTGGTGTGTGTGTGGGGGGGGGGGGGCGGCATTGAAGGACCCGGCCTTGGGGCGGCAAAGGGTGTAAATCCAGGCCTGCCTATTGAGCTTCACTGACATGTTGTGGGCACGCTATAAAACTGGTATAACAGGAAAGTGAAGGTAATACTGTGAAATTGGAGGATGGTAGTACAATTTGCCTGACTTAAAGTGGTTCTGAAGTCATAAAGTTTTTTATTAAACCCAAAAGAAAACATTTAATATATTGCAGCTTACAAATTCTTAGATGTGATGAGTGCATTTGTTTCCTTTCTGTTTTTAGGCTTTATTTCTTCCTTCTATTTTTCATCTGGTAATCCAGCCAGCAAGCCTGTTTTTCACAGCACAAACTCTCAAACAGAGAAACTATATTTAAATCTGCTAGTACAGTACATCTAACCCCCCCCCCCGATGGACAATGTCTGCTGTGCATCCTCTCCTCATTCCTCCAGAGTTGTGTCTGCCCAATATACAGTAGGTGGTGTGTTAATGGCCAGATCACCAGGTAAAAACAGAGGATAAAAAACAGAGGACCACATCTAATGATTGGTAAGCTGCTTCAAAATCTATCCTTAACCACTTCAGCCCCGGAAGATTTACCCCCATAATGACCAGGTCATTTTTTGCTACGGCACTTCGTCGCTTTAACTGACAATTGCGCAGGCGCGTGACGCTGTACCCAAACAAAATTGACGTCCTTTTTTCCCCACAAATAGAGCTTTCTTTTGGTGGTATTTGATCACCTCTGTGGTTTTTGTTTTTTGCACTATAAACAAAAAAAGACTGACAATTTTGAAAAAAAAAAATGTCTTCATCAGTTTAGGTCAATATGTATTCTTCTATTTTTCTGATATTTATTTTTTTTGATAAAAAAAATAGCAATAAGCATATATTGATTGGTTTACTCAAAAGTTATAGTATCTACAAAATAGGGGATATATTTATGGCATTTTTATTATAATTTTTTTTTTTTACTAGTAATTATTTGGGACTAGTGACGTTATACAGCGATCAGTGCTATAAAAATGCACTAATTACTGTATAAATGACACTGGCAGGGAAGGGGTTAACATTAGGGGGCGATCAAGGGGTTAAATGTGTTCCCTGGGAGGTGTTTCTAATTGTGGGGGGGAGAGGACTGACAGGGCGTACAGAAAGATCGCTGTTCCTAATCACTAGGAACAGACAATCACACTGTACTCCCCTGTCAGAATGGGGATCTGTTTCTTTACACTGACAGATCCGCATTCTGGCTCTCTATGGAGCGATCACGGGTGGCCGGTGGACATCGCGGCTGCTGGCCACGTGCATCAGCTCCCCTGCCGTGCAGCTATAGCTGTTAAAGGGACCAACATACAGCTAGGGCGATTTGCGGGATCGAGCCGACCTGCCGCAGTATAATGACGGTGGCTGGTCGGAAAGTGGTCAAAGTATATGTATAGTGAAATCTTTTTTTTTTTTTTTTTGATGTTTTGGATAGAGCAGGAAAGAATTAGAATGTCTGATATGTTTTTATTGCTGTCTTTGTCAACTCTGGGTGAATTCACTCTCCCATTATCTACACATAGACTAGACTCCTAGACTCCTCACTGACAATCTGTTTAGCTTCCTAAATGTCTAACCTGCAGAGTCTCCCTCCCACCACCTGCACAATAGACTCCCTTTACACAGACACACAGAGGCACACCTCCAGCTCTGCAGCCCTGCAGCTCCCATTGGCTCTCTTATGACTCACCCTCCTCCCTTCCTGGCAAACTCTCACGAGAGTGAGTGAGAGAGAGGGCTGTGCATGATGTCATAAGCCTAGGCTAATGACCAGACAAGAAACAGGTAGTGGGCTGTATAAGGTATTTACTGGCAGAAAAAGAAAAATTTACTACCCAAAGTTAAAACAACAAGGGCAGAAGATTTAATAGATGGAAAGTTGAAAAAATGACTGAAGGTCTGCTTTAAGCTGGCTATGTGCATTATTTATTTATTTTTATCCAACCAGATTCTTCCATTCACATAATCGAGGTGAATGAAAGAATCCCCCCTGTATTACAATAGCAGCTCCCATTGCTGACAGAATGCGCTGATTAGCGGCTGATCGAGAAAAGTTTACCATCAATTCCCTATGACAGAATTCGATCAAATGCTTGACTTCTGTTGAGCGTGGTTGGCAACACACTGATTAGAATTTGGCAGTTCCTGAAGAACCTTTCAAATTTTGGTTAGTGCATGGCCAACTTTCCTTTGAATTTACGCTACATTTTAGCAATGGGCTGGCCAGGGTTAGATCCAAATTATAATCCAAATAAGTACAATTTCTAGGTCCACATTGCATTGTGCTATCACTTTTAATATACACTATATTGTCAAAGGTATTGGGACACCTGCCTTTACACACACATGAACTTTAATGGCATCCCAGTCTTCGTCCGTAGGGTACAATATTGAGTTGGCCCACCCATTTTAACTTTGCTTTGTGCACTAGTCCAAATCATTTGGTGGACAGGAGATTATGGTGTGGGGTTGTTTTTCAGGGATTGGGCTTGGCCCCTTAGTTCCAGTGAAGGGAGCTCTTAAGGCGTCAGCACACCAAGACATTTTGGACAATTTTATGCTCTCAACTTTGTGGGAACAGTTTGGGGATGGCCCCTTCCTGTTCCAACATGACTGCACACCAGTGCACAAAGCAAGGTCCATAAAGACATGGATGAGCGGGCTTGGGGTGGAAGAACTTGACTGACCTGCACAGAGTCCTGACCTCATCCCAATAGAGCACCGTTGGGATGTATTAGAGCGGAGGCTGCAAGCCAGGCATTCTCATCCAACATCAATGCCTGACCTCACAAATGCACTTCTGGAAGAATGGTCAAACATTCCCATAGACACATTCCTACACCTCGTGGACAGCCTTCCCAGAAGAGTTGAAGCTGTTATAGCTGCAAGGAGTGGGCCATCTCAATACTGAACACTATGGACTAAGAATGGGATGCCTGTAAAGTTCATGTGCATGTAAAGGCAGGCATTCCAATACTTTTTACAATATAGTGTATATGTTATGGCTTCTACACCTTTCAAAGTGCATTAAAATTGGGGGGGGGATTGCAAAACCTGGCAGCATCTTTATCCACTCGTGTAATGACTTCATATATTTTGCAGAGATTTATTAAATATCACGTTTTCCAATTCATTTTTAAAAGTAATAAAAAGCATGACCCTAATAGTAAAGGGCAACTTAATACCTGATGTGGGATGATGCTGAGATTATTATATGTGGTTATAAGGTATCTAAATGTATCTTTTTGGCCTTGGTGTAGACATGATCTATTACACGTATTATTATACTGAGATTATGAGAGTAGATCCAGTGGATTAAATAAATCAGTTGCTGATAAAACACAAGAAACCTCTGACTCCAATGGAAAAGCATTGTTTGCTAAAACATGAGCTATGGTCATACTAAAACAGTTAATAAATTATTGGTTACATCATATTCCTACAATGTTTTTAACAATTCTGATTCAGGTTATTCTACGTACAGTATATGTCTTATTCAGTTAAAATGTACAAAGAGGGATGATGATAATGATGATGACATACATTACAACAAGTTGGAAATCTTTTAAAGATACACTTTAGTCAAAACTCCACCACACATCCTGCCTGCCTGCTGAATGGGTATGAGCCCCTAAACCTTTGGTCTCATTGTCATTTTATAGCATGCTTAAAGTGGAACTAAACCCTGATGGGTTTTACTTCCTCTTTATTCCCCTGCAAAGTAAAAGCATAATGGGCTAGTATGCATTGCATACTAGCCCATTATGTGGCACTTACCTGCAAATGAAGCCTGCGATATCCCCGATGTCCCCACTGCAGAAAGCATCCATCTTCACCCCTCTTCCTTCCAGGGGCCGCGGACTCCGGCTCTGTGACTGTCTGGAGTCGCATGACGTCACTCCTGTGCATGCGAGCGGGAGCCGACGGTCATGGCACGGGCCCTATAGAAACAGCACGATCATGCTCTTTCTATAGTGCGCATACGCCGATGATGTTTGCTCAAGCTTATATGGTAAATATCTCCTGAAACCATGCAGGTTTAGGAGATATTTCCAGTACCTACAGGTAAGCCTTATTATAGGCTTACCTGTAGGTAAAAGTGGTCTGTAGGGATGAGCTTTGAGTTCGAGTAGAACTCATGTTCGACTCGAACATTGGCTGTTCGCAAGTTCGCCGAACAGCGAACAATTTGGGGTGTTCGCGGCAAATTCGAATGCCGCGGAACACCCTTTAAAAGTCTATGGGAGAAATCAAAAGTGCCTAAAGGGCCTAAAGGAATTGTCAAAAACTATGACAATATTATTATGACAATAACTTGCATATAAGCCTTTAAAATTAGAACTTTTGATTATTCATGTTCGTGTCCCATAGACTTTAACGGTGTTTGCGTGTTCGAACGAACTTTTTCCTGTTCGCATGTTCTGGTGTGAACCGAACAGGGGGGTGTTCGGCTCATCCCTAGTGGTCTGTAAGGGTTACAACCACTTTAATGTGTGTGTAAACCTAAAAATTTGAATTAAGCATATTGCAGCCAGGCCCCCTTACAATCTTATAGGCCAATACTTTAGTGTATGTTTTTTAACCTAATTATCAGCATTTATTCCCACTTCCTCTTGTAAGATGACCATGGAGTTGATTTACTAAAGGCAATTTTGCAAGTGTAGTTGCTCCAGAGCTTAGTAAACGAGGTAAAGCTTCACTTTACCAACAATAGCCAATCAAATGCAATACAAATTAAAAAAATAGCATTTTTGAATGCATATGATTGGATAATGGAGGTCAACAGCACTTTCCCTCATTTACTAAGCTCTTCAGCAACTGCACTTGCACAGTGCATAATCTATTTGCCTTTAGTAAATCAACCACCATGTATCCTACAATACAACGGAAAGGTTGTTAATTTTGCATGCGTGTGAGCGTTGGGCTTCTTACAGGCTGCCATATTAAGAATTCCGATAAATGGATGTTATCCATGGCAACTGTACCACCCATGACTGACAGTGCTGGTGGCCAATAGGAGGGAGTAATGAAAGTGAATCACTTGCTTCTTCTCAACACACAGCCCTGGCTCTGCCCTGAAAAATAGGCAGTCCTGTGGCAGCTAGATAAAACTGCAAAAATAGGTATTGAAGGAGCTCTTTTAACTTTTGAAAATATGGTTTATTACTGTCATATGCCTGCACCTAAGTTGGATGCATTTTTCCAACTTGGAGGTACCTTATTTTGATTTCTGAATAGAGGACACCTGCACATCTTCTTTCTTCTTTAGTGGACTTTGTTAAAGAAATCACCATATAAAATACAAATGCAAGACTGCAAAGGGTCTAATTTAATAAGGCAACAGTCTTGATGTATGGAACCCTGCATTTGCCAAAAATCACTTTCTAACTTATTTAGAGTTATAATTCAACTCTAGATAAGAACTTCTTAAAGAAAAATGGTGTGCTGATGACACATACTGCTTCTATACCTTGGGAACAGCGCCATCCATCAAGTCACTGGAACACCTTTTGCATTAGAAGGTTTCTATTAGATGTATGCTTGGGTTATATCATAGACTCTACCATAAATTCTTTATATTATCAAAAGGGAATAAAACTTCCTGCATTCCTTAGAGGAGACTGTCTTGTTCCTTTTGAGTATCCAGTTCAAAGGACAGCATCAAAATATGAGTGAACTAAGCTGCTCCCAGTCCATTTCCAGATAGCAAGGATAACTTGCCACAAATTTGTGGTAGTGTTGAATTGTAAATCTGTTAACTTGCTGCACATTTTCACTGTCAAGTTGTACACTTGCAGAGCACCTGAAAAACAAGTTCTAGTTAACACTTTTCCAATTTGTAGCAAATTTGCGTGGGAAGTCTCCAGTAAGAGCAAAGTTGCAGTGGTGAGTCTAGAGCAAGAGCTCTGCAAAATTCAACCACAGTGACCCCTGTGGTGGGATGACTATTGCACAACACAACTGAACCAGAACTTGCAGCAGACTTGCAGAATATTTGCAGAGAAAGTTGATCTGGAGTCCTGCAATGCGGACTTGCTGCAATAGTCCAACAAACTTGTGAAGCCTGGCAAGTCTAGTAATATCTTATCAAGTAATTTTCAAGCTTGCAGCACAATTGCTTGCTGTCGGGGTTAGGTACTTAACACTGTCAAACTGCCCAGAGCAGGGAGCAGTCCTTCTCCCTGCGTGGTATAAACAGAGACCGGAACTTTCTATTTTATACCCTCCTATCCAAAAACTCCTGAATTTTAACCAAACCTCTCCACACTCCTATCCTTGACTGATGACCCGTGTCTACCATCCCTCCAAGAAATTGATGTGGTTTCCCCCTTGTTCTCAAATCAACGATTTTGCTTTTCAGTCTCTCTGCTTTTCAGAATATTTTTAACACTGCAATTTGGTAATTTTCCATCTTAACATTTTAAAAAACTGAGGAAATATGCAAAAGGTTTAGGTAAAATGGGATGTAGTGTGGTAAATGAAATACAGGACCTATAAAGACTGGATTTGTTATCACTTGTTTCTTTCAACAATTTTTTTTTCTGTACACTTGAAAGGTTAATTAAATAGGCACATTTTTGCTAGTGTATACTGAAAAAAAATGCATAGAAGCATATTTAGGATAGAGTAATATAGGTGGACAGGCTTACCAGCAGACTTTTTTTGGAGCTTATATGCAGTGTTGCTAAACCCCCTGCCAGTTACTTAACACAGCCCCCCCCCCCCCCCCAGTCATACCACTCACCAGTAAGATGCGGATGATGGATCTGGCAACCTTTGAGTTAGCTTGCGGCAAATATCCATCCTACCATTAAGGGCTCTTGTACCTCTGTGGTACTATCATAGATAAAAATGTCTGATTCTAAAACAAAAATTAGATACAGGACTAAGGATTAAAAGCTTGAATAGAGTTACTAAATAACAAATATAAGGTTTCCTAGGACAGAAATCAAAGTCCATATGGTGCGAACAGTTATTTTAAGGATTCTCAATTTGTCATTTTCCTAAATCACTGTGCGGCAACTGAAAATTATTTATCCAAAAACTGAAAATTATGACCATAAATAGCAAAACATAGCAGACATGAAACAAAAAATGATGTTCTATGCTTTTTTGTAACCAGGCAGACATAATTTGAAGAAATTTGACTCTACCCAGAAGCTATATTATGATTATATGTGGTAGTACCACTAACTTGGCATTAAATGTTCCAGGCACAGTACTTTCAGGGTATGGCTCATGTTTATGGATGTTCAGAACAGTGGGCCTCAGACACTTTGCTTTATGTTTTTAAAGCTCTTATTGCACTAGTAGAAAGGATGATGGATGAAGCATAGGACACCTGTAGATTCTGCTTCAAATATAATCCTTGGTCTTTTGCATGCCTTTCTACATTTCTGGGTCCCTCTTTCACAGGGCTATATTGGCTGGCTTTAAAATGGCTCCTTAACAGCTGAGGTTCAAGTGGTATCCCAGTTTTAAAATTCATGACAAGACAGCAATGGAAAGGTTCCTGTGTTGCTTTCCAACTCACACACCACCCCCATACGGGGAAAACCACAGCTTGCTTACTGGAGACAAAAAGAGCACTTCATGGCAGTCAGTATCTTCAATAAAGCCTCCCAGGAGGAGAGATCCTTGAAGCTTTCCAAATTCCTAGACCTTGAGATCTAAGGACAGGACAGATGTCACAGATTAATTCTGCCCAGATGCATCCAGGGAAAAGGCCCAGAAGATAAGCCTGTGTGCAGGAAATGGATCAGATATTTAATAACCCTCCCCATCATGCACCAGAAGACCCTAAGCCTGCTAATTGGCCAGGTATTAATCATCCTTAAAGGATAAGTGCACCCTAACACTAAAATCTCTACATCAACAGACATCCACAATCTAACACTAACCTATCTAACCCTGTAAAGAAGAAATCAGTATATATATCTTTTTTGAAGCCGGTCCTACCCCCAATCCCATGCTGAGCTGTCAGCTACGGCTTCGCTGTGGAGGCGGGTGCAGAGGACACAGCCAACAATGGAAGCCCGATAACAAGTCTATGGGTGACGTCACTCCCCATTCATTTCACGGCCATTGTCAGCTGTGTCCTCTGCAGAGCTTCCATTGCTGGAGACCAGACCAGATCGGCTTCAAAAAAGGTATGTATACTGATTTCTTCATTACAGGATTAGATAGGTTAGTCTTAGATCGTGGATGTTTGTAGATGTAGCAATTTTAGTGTTAGGGTGGACTTATCGTTTAAAGGATAGGTTCACATTTTGAACACGTTACTTGTTACACCCATATTTAGGGTATAACATGCAACATGTTCAAGAAGACCCCCTCTCTCTCCCTTAGCTCCACTTCCCTGTGGCAACTGGTAGGGGTTCCTCTCTTGTAGCTGCTGTCACATGGCTGTGAGGGGTTCCAGCCGCACAGCCCTGTCATTCATTCATAGATATCTGCAAACAGTGGCAGACAGATTTGTTTCAATGCACTGCGAGTGTGCTGATCAGCGTCCTCATAGTCCATTCACATTTCCTACAGCTCTGAAATTGACAGCCCATACAGATGTATGGGCACAGATCTGTAGGAAGAGATACACTGATCACAGGTGCAATGCTTTGCAAGCTCCTGTGAAAAAAAATAATAAATGTATTATTATTTTTTTTATATACCCTTCTGGAGAACACTCACACAGCAAGTGGCTAAGGTGATACACTCCATGCTTACAGAACCTTAGAAAACCTATCTACGAGATCATTAAAATATAAAACAAAAACTTGGAAAAATACTACATCCTTACATGTGTATCAGTTATTGCTCCATTAGCCCTGATCTAAAATATGGCATTGTGATTTGGTTGGTTTGCTCGTCTTTGCAGTCCCAGCAGGTTAAGAACACTGCAAGACTTCAAGCTGTGTATAAAATTCAAATACTGTATAGTGTTCTTATCTGATGCATACACAAGTATTTTTATGGTT
Organism: Aquarana catesbeiana; assembly: GCF_042186555.1. NCBI lineage: Eukaryota > Metazoa > Chordata > Amphibia > Anura > Ranidae > Aquarana > Aquarana catesbeiana. The sequence continues at coordinate 104,727,774 of NC_133332.1, read as the reverse complement.
GTGTAGTTTATCAGAGAAGAAGGTCACATAACTTTGCTACAGCTGGCGTCATGGCAAAGGATTTACAAATAGATTAAGATTTTAAGGGACATTTATCGAGCAAATTAGCAACAAATTTAGAAGCAAGTCAGGCTGCCTGTCATTTAGCAAAGTCTGTGCAAAAGATTTTATTTGTAATTTTGACCCCTGTACCTGCAATCCGAACAGCCAACTGAGGCAGGCTTGTACAGGTCTGCAACATATTTATATTTGGAGATAAGACAGATTTTCACTCCATACAAACACAATAACAAATCATATTGTAGCCCAGTACTTTAGGCTGGGTTCACACTTGAAACGGATGCGGCTAATGGCAGGGGTCCGGTATGTCCCTGTTCTCCGTTTCAGGGATGAATCATGCACCTTTTTTTGCCTGAATTTGGATCTGAAAAGAAGCCAGAGACGCACAGAACCCCTGTGCAATTCGCTCCGCAGACGCTCCAGAGATGTGTGAGCCAGCTCCATTGAGAGACGGTCACAATCTTCTGTCATGCAAATTGGATGCCGGGAAACCGGCATCCAATTCGCACTAGTGTGAACCCAGCCTTACTGGCAGAAGAAAGGCAGTTGCAGATCTCCTTTATCTGCTACCATCACTGTGTGTGTGCCCATAATGGACTTCTACATAGACACAGCCCTAGCAGAGATTTTTACTGTGGAAGTGTAACAGGCAGCCAGTGCAATGTTGCCTCCATCAACTAGAGGGCACCCAGGGTCACATGGATTGCAAAACACTGGAAAAATGTGATGGGTTTTGGAAAGTTTAGTTCACAGTGCACTTGATTTTCTAGTGCCTTTCCATTTCTGTGTTTGGAGACATATAAATGTATACATTGTATGCACAGGTGTCTGCAGCTATATCCTCAGCCCTGCCAGGTGTGTCAGAGAGTACTAAGCTGTTCACATAGGCGTGGAGCAAGGACAGAGGACTTAATATATCAAGCGACTCTTTCTGGGGTAAGCACTACAATATCTAAACCCAAAAACAAAAAGGCAATGTACGCCAGCTTACCAGTCCTTAGATGTGATGACCGTAAAATTTTTAGCAAGTACAAAAAGTGTCTGTTGATTTTGCCAGAAATGAAGTGTCCTTGTCACTTCATGTGAGCTAAAAAAAAAGCATAACATCTTTCTAAAAATAACATCAATCTGTTATGTAATGAAGATTAACAAAGGGAGAAATGTCCAGCCTGTGTAATGACCATGGCTGCTTCCATGGATACAGAGGAGAATTTAACAGCCATGAAGGGATGGGAAGCATGTTATTTACAGGATTACCAGGCAGTGGTGTATTTAGGTTTTGTGCTGCCCTAGGCCTGACTAAACTCATGCACCCCCTAATTTAAATACGACCCACCCCTTGCTGCTGAGGCCACACCCCTTCCTGTTTAAGACCCACCCTATCATCTGTAAACCACACCCCTTCCTCTTTAGGCTCATTTGGCACCTTTCAGGGGGGAGGGGGGAACAGGTATCTGTTTTTGACAGGTACCCTTCCCCACTCCCTGGAGACTGCAACTAAATGTGGACTGTTTAAAGGGTTTGCATTGATTTTAGCATGCATGGAGCACTTTGCACATGCCAGTGGCGGCTGGTGCTCAAAATTTTTGGGGGGTGCAAACAAACTAAGAAATTCAGAAAAAAAGACATCAATTGCAGCCTCACTGTGCCCCATCAAATGCAGCCACTGTTCCATCAAACGCAGCCACTATTCCCACCAAACGCAGCCACTGTGCCCACCAAACGCAACCACTGTGCCCATCAATTGCAGCCACTGTGCCCACCAAACGCAGACACTGTGCCCCATCAAACACAGCCACTGTGCCCACCAAACGCAGCCACTGTGCCCACCAAACGCAGCCATTGTGCCCCATCAAACGCTGTCACTGTGCCCCATCGCAGCCATTGTGCCCCATCAATTGCAGCCACTGTGCCATCAAACGCAGCCACTGTGCCCACCAAACGCAGCCACTGTGCCCACCAAACGCAGCCATTGTGCCCCATCAAACGCTGTCACTGTGCCCCATCGCAGCCATTGTGCCCCATCAATTGCAGCCACTGTGCCATCAAACGCAGCCACTGTGCCCACCAAACGCAGCCACTGTGCCCACCAAACGCAGCCACTGTGCCCACCAAACGCAGCCATTGTGCCCCATCAAACGCTGTTACTGTGCCCCATCAATTGCAGCCACTGTGCCATCAAATGCAGCCATTGTGCCCCATCAAACGCTGTCACTGTGCCCCATAAATTGCAGCCACTGTGCCTTTAAACGCAGCCATTGTGCCCCATCAAACGCTGTCACTGTGCCCCATCATTTGCAGCCACTGTGCCTTTAAACGCAGCGATTGTGCCCCATTAAACGCTGTCACTGTGTCCATCATTTGCAGCCACTGTGCCCACCAAACGCAGCCACTGTGCCCACCAAACGCAGCCACTGTGCCCACCAAACGCAGCCATTGTGCCCATCATTTGCAGCCACTGTGCCATCAAACGCAGCCATTGTGCCCCATCAAACGCTGTCACTGTGCCCCATCAATTGCAGCCACTGTGCCTTTAAACGCAGCCATTGTGCCCCATCAAACGCTGTCACTGTGCCCATCATTTGCAGCCACTGTGCCTTTAAACGCAGCCATTGTGCCCCATCAAACGCTGTCACTGTGCCCCACCTTATGTTATTCTGAAGAAATCCCTGTGTGTTTCTCTGTGCCAATGTGGGAAAGTGAATCTAATGGGAGTGGTTTCATAATTATTAATCAGCTGTGCACCTGCAGGGCACTAATGGGGAAAGCTGCTGGGCCTGCATTCCTTTAGACGTGTTCCTATTGGGAGTATCTCACTAAACGTGACATATTTGTTGCAGGGGATACCTGAGATCTGACTTGTATCTTACTGCAGACTTCTGGGAAAAATCAGTGAGCCAATCACACAAGCAGGAAATTATGTTTCTGGGGGATCTTCTGTACACATTCTGTGTACAGAACACCTCCATGTAGCCACATTGTAAAGCATTTTCAGAAAATTATAGCATGCTGCAGATTGAAAAGGAAAGGTCATTTTTAATAACATTCAATTACAATATGACTTGTGTATGCTATATTATTTTTTCTTTATTTGCAATTTTTTTTCCCCATGAAAGTGTAGTTACCCTTTAAAGCAGCAGGAAGGAATTGATAAATTAAGATGATAAATTATAATAAATTTGTTTTATAATCTGTCTCACTGCTCATGTTTAGCAATACCTTGCTCAGCAAAAAGGATAAACAACCCTTTTTTGTCCTGACCTACTGCTTTCTCTTCGCATAACTCACTTCATGAACTCAGATTGAACAGTTTTTTTTTTTATTTAGTATTGGGTGGATACCATTTGGTTTTAAGACTGTAAATAGATTTTAACAGAAACCTTGAAACCATTCTTTAAAAGGAACTAGTACCTTTTTTTTGCCCCCTTTTGGTTTTAAGCTGGAAGATTGGAAGGCAAAAAGTAAGGAAGGGGCTGAAATAGAAACTCTATTTTGTATCCCTTTGAAACAACAGATTGAACCCAGTAGTCCAGGATATCTCAGGCAGGGGCGTGACTACAGGGGTCACAAGGGTTGCACTTGCAACCTGACCCCATGCCCCAAGGGGCCCTTGAGGCCCCCCTGTACAGCTGAATAGGAGGGGAGGCATAAAGCTCAACTGATCCCCTCCTTCTGCAGCCACTGAATGGCCGCTTCTCCTCCTTTCCCACCCCTCTCCTCCTGTGTGCACTGCAGGAACTGTGAAGCTAAGCAGCTGAGTTTGATCATTCAGCTGCTTGGCTTAACACTTACTGCTGTGCACACAGGAGGAGAGTGGTGGGAGGAGAAGGAGCAGATTGGCTGTTTCCTCTCCGGTCCGTGCGAGGGAGGTGGGAGGGGGAACTGTCAGTGCAAGCTCTGGGCTGTATGAGAAAGATGCTCTCAGCGACATTGATGAGCACTGATAAGTGGCACTGATGAGCAATGATAGGGGACATTGATGAGCACTGATAAGTGCCACTGATAGATGGCATTGATAGGTGGCACTGATGGGCACTGATAGGCAGCATTGATGAGCACTGATAGGTGGCATTGATGAGCACTAATAGGCGACATTGATGAGCACTGATAGGAGGCATTGATGAGCACAGGTAGGCGGCATTGATGAGCACAGGTAGGCGGCATTGATGAGCACAGATAGGAGGCATTGATGAGCACAGATAGGAGGCATTGATGAGCACAGGTAGGTGGCATTGATGAGCACCGATAGGCGACGCTGATTGGCACTGATAAGTGGCATTGATGAGCACTGATAAGCACTGATAGGTATTGATGAGCACTGATAAGCAATGATGGGGCTGTACTGATCATCAGGGCATTGATGATCAGTGCCCTGATTATCAGTGTAAACAATGTACTGGCAGTCTTGCTGGTTAACAGCTCTCCTTTCCTCACACAGGCACATCGTGGGAAGAAAGGACTGCCGATAATGGGCAAGTTTGTTTACATGTGATCAGCTGATCACATGGTAAAGGGCTGCTGTGGTTAGCCTTTAACTGTGATCTGTGTCACTCGATGTGCGCCCCAGGCTGCATGCGGGAGGCAGGGTTCTGGGAGGATGTTCATGGACACCCTCCCAGAACTGGAAGCCCAGGGCTTTGATGGATGCAGGGGGGGCCTTTGTGATTTCCTGCACCAGGGCCCTGAAGGATCTAGTTATGCTTCTGATCTCAGGTGTTGAAGAGGCAACATATGGCCTCTTCACTGTGTGTAAAATGCCTCTGGAAAAGCGATCTGAGCCCTAAAAAAGCAGTTGTGATCGTACAGGATTGGGTGTAAGGATTAAAATGACATATACAGTATACATATATACATACATACATACACACATACACATGCAATTAAGAAAAAAACATATACATACACACACATACATACCGCAAAACCTGGTACGGAACCAACCCTGCCAAGGTGGCTGGTAAAACCCAGACCAGATTCCACCTTAGTTCTCAGCAAATGAACGCACGCAAGGTGAAACATAACGTCCATCAATCACCTCACCTTTCATAATGTCACAGTATACAAATAATAATGGAGCGTATATAGGCCTAATACTTATACAGGAATAACAGCAATAGAGAAACTTTTAGCCACAGATGTGTTAACTCACATTGGTAGATAGACCAGTTTAGTAAGGCATTAAATTGTTGCAGCACCTCTCAAGGAAGTCCCAAGTCAAAGCCGTGGAGCCAAAAAACCACAAGGGATCAAGGGGGGGGGCAGCTTGCTGGCGAAGCCCAAAGTGAGCAGACAGTTTGCCCAATAATCTACAAACATATCATAATAGTAAAGCATCAGTATTTTTTTTTTTTTTTTTCAAAGAAGTTTATTACATTTTTCATGAATACAGGGTATAGTCAACATACATTTTGCATTTCTTTACAATTGTATGAAAAAGGTAGAGACAATTTAGAGGCCAGTGGGCCTAACAGTGAAATAACGGGTACAAGTGTCTCATCATTCGAGTTGCGATCAGGTACAGGTAAAGTATGAATAGAGTCAGTAGGAGCATATAGACTTTAAGATTAGGAATTCCGTAACAAATAGGTGTGAGTATGGGTACTAAGGAGGACGTACACCGCAGTGTTAGGCCCAAGAACCATCCACCCCTATAAGGGAACTTTCTGTGGATGGGAGGGCGACTAAATGTAGGTAACTCGGAGTCTAACATCCAGCGGTGTGTTAGGTTAGCGTAGCTAAGTTTGTGAGGGAGCATTATTATAGGGGTGCTTTAGCAGCGGAAAGGAGTTGGGGGGGGTGAGGGTAGGAGAGGAATCCAGTGACCGAGTCGAGACGTGGCTATGCTCTGTGACCGGAGGGTTCAGAGAAAGAACGGGTGCAATCCCTCAGTGGTTGCTGAGAGTGGGTGTAGTGGCCCCTGTGGGGGGGGGGGGGGCATTGGGTTGCGTGCTGTATGTGTGTAGCCAGGAGGATCTGGGAGAGGGAATGTATAAGATTTGTGTGTTCTAGTGCAAGTTCTCACGGTGGGGGCGATGAAGAGACACGAGGTGTATTCTGAGTCGTGGATTGTTTGTAGTGGAGCCAGCAAGCCCACGTGGTGTTGAATTTGGACGGATTGTCCTGGGCCTGACTTATGAGTTTTTCCATGTCTGCGATTCTATCTACTCGACGGATCCAGTCGGTTACCGTTGGGGGGGAGGTAGTTCTCCAAAGGGGTGGGATGCAGAGGTTGGCAGCATTAATAAGGTGTATTGTGAGCGATGTTTTATAGGAAACGGGGGGAAGTGGGGTGTGGTGTAAGAGGTAAAGCGCGGGAGAGAAGGCTGGTGTGTAGGTGGTTATTTGGGAAATTAGTTGGTGAATATCTGACCAGAAAGGTTGGATGATGGGACATTCCCACCATATGTGTAGAAGTGTGCCGCGTGCTGCGTTGCATCTCCAGCAGGTTGGGGGTACGGATGGGTGGAAATTATGTACTTTGTCGGGAGTCCTATACCATTTTGAAAAGAGTTTGTATCTATTCTCCTGTGTTGAGACGTTTATTGAGCCTTTATGTAGGAGAGTGAAGATCTAGAGCAAGGTCTGACTCCCACTGTCGCACTAGTCAATCTTCCTTGACTTTACAGCCTGAGTGTAAGAGAGAGTAGATGGAGGAAATCAGATGGCCCTGAGGTTCTGTGCTGGTGCATAGGATTTCAAAGGGTGAGTAATCTTTGTGCCAGTGAGTGGTACTGTTAGAGGAAGAGAAGAAGTGTCTTAGTTGGAGATATTTATAAAAGGGAATGTTGTAGTCTGGGATTGCGGTCGAGAGTTCGTGATATGGTAGAAGTAAGCCGTTGTGGAAGAATCTCTGTGCTCTGGCGTGTGAAGTTCGTGCCTCTAGAGTTGGGTCTTTGAGTGTGAGCCCGGGCGGGAATTCTGGATTGTTTTCTAGGGGCGTCATGGGACCAATGGAAGGGGTGATAGCAAGAGTTTTACTAGCTGTTTTGACGATGGAAAGAGTGGCTCCGATGGGTGGGTGTGTCGTATATTCTTTGGGTGTGGAAGCAAGATTGATCCATGGTGAATTCATTATCGGTAGATTAGCCAAGGAGTCTTCTAAAGTTGTCCAGTCCTTGGTAGGACGGTGTACATGCCAGTCTACCACCCTAGTGAGGTGGCAGGCCCAATGATATTTTTGGATGTTTGGAAGGCCTAAGCCTCCCAAAGGTTTAGGTAATGTCAACCTATCCCAGCTGAGACGTGGGGTTTTGGCGGCCCAAATGAAGAGTCTGCACATATGTTTGTATGACTTGAAGAAGGTAGAGGAGTCTGGGTAGGACGTTCATTTTGATAATGGCGATTCTGCCCATCCAAGAAAAGGATCCCAGATGCCACTTCTGTAGATCACCTTGTATGGACATAAGCGTCGGCGGAAAATTACTGGCATAAAGCTCATTCAAATTTGCTGGGATCTTGATTCCTAAATAGGATATGGCATGTCGTTCCCAGCCAAAAGGGAAGTTAAGTTTGCATTGGGACACGGTGGTATTCGGCAGTGTAATATTGAGGGCTTTAGATTTTTCAAAATTAATTTTCAGATTGGATATAGATTGGAAATGCGAGAAGTCTGCCAGCAGGTTAGGGATGGTAGTGATGGGGTCAGTAAGGAATAGTAAAATATCGTCAGCGTATGCGGCCATTTTGTATTGTTTACAATTGATTTCTACGCCTTTAATGGAGGGGTTGTCTCTGATTTTGCGGAGCATGGGTTCTAAGGTCAAGATGAAAATTAGTGGGGATAGGGGGCAGCCCTGCCGGGTTCCATTGGAGACAGAGAAGGCGTCTGACAGGTTACCATTAATTCTGATTCTTGCCGTAGGAGATGAGTATAGGGCCAGGATCATCTGTAGCATGCGTGGTGGTAGGCCTATCGCCTGTAGCGAGGCTTCCATATAATCCCAGGCCACCCTGTCAAACGCCTTCTCTGCGTCAAGGGAAAGAAAAAACCCCAGGGCTGCGGTTTTAGAGAGCCAGTGGTGAATGTTCAATGCCTTGGTGGTGTTGTCCCGAGCTTCTCTGCCTGGGACAAAGCCTGCCTGGTCGAGCGAGACAAGGTTCGGGATGAGAGGAAGAAGGCGATTTGCTAGGGTTTTGGCGTATAGTTTTAGGTCTACATTTAATAATGAAATTGGGCGATAGTTTGAAACTAACGTGGGGTCTTTGCTGCTCTTTTTTGCATTTGTTCCGTCGTGCTGCTATGGAGAGCAATTCACCCCGCACGACGCATTTATGTGCGGCCCAAATTACTGATGGTGCAACCGTTTCTGAGGAGTTTTCATTAAAAAAGTTAGAGAGGCAATCTGTTATTCGTTGAGTGTTAATGGGGTCCGTCAATAAGGAGCTGTCAAGCCGCCATATGTGGTTCTTGGGAGGTGTAGTAGGTAGTAGGAGGGTCATTGACATGGGGTTGTGGTTGGAGAGTACCGATGGATCAATGGTAGCTTTGGTGAGGTTAGTCAGATCATTCTGGGACAGAAAAAAGTGATCTAGTCTAGTATATTTTCCGTGTGGGGCTGAAAAAAAGGTGAAGTCCTTTACTTTGGGATGCAGTGTGTGCCAGATTTGGGGATAAGAGTGATGTGTGCTTCCAAAATATCATTGTGGGCTGCTGAATCGGGTGTGAGATTGTTGAAGGTTTTGGTGAGGTGGGGGATCAGGATAGCGGGGAATGTTTTATAATAACAGACCGATAGGCCGTCGGGGCCAGGGCTCTTGCCTGTTTTCATTTGTTTTAGTGCGAGAAGGATCTCTTCAGTGGAGAGAGGTCGGTCTAAACTTTGAGGGTCGTCGAAAGAGAGGGGGGTGGGGCTGTATTGGGCTAAAAAATCTGTGATGGCTGTCTTATGTCTTGCATTGTTTTCGAGAGTGTGTGTCTTTGGAAGGTTATACAGTTTGGAGAAGTAATGTACGAATTGGTCCGAGATCTCCTCATTGGTAACTGCTACATCACCCGATGGTCGGTGTATTTTGTGGATCGTTTGGGCCGCCCTCTTGGATTGAAGGGCTCTCGCCAGGAGTTTGCCTGCTTTATTGCTAAATTCGTAGTAAAGCTTTTGCGTCAGTGCGAATTTGCATTTTAGCGTACTGTTGAGTGTTTCTAGGAGTTCCTCCCTTGCTGTTGTGAGGTCCGCAAAAGAGGATGTCGCTAGAGACGCCTTGTGTGCCTGTTCCAGCTTGTGGATGCGTGTAGTCAGTTCTGTAATGCGCTCTTTTTTGCATTTGTTCCGTCGTGCTGCTATGGAGAGCAATTCACCCCGCACGACGCATTTATGTGCGGCCCAAATTACTGATGGTGCAACCGTTTCTGAGGAGTTTTCATTAAAAAAGTTAGAGAGGCAATCTGTTATTCGTTGAGTGTTAATGGGGTCCGTCAATAAGGAGCTGTCAAGCCGCCATATGTGGTTCTTGGGAGGTGTAGTAGGTAGTAGGAGGGTCATTGATATGGGGTTGTGGTTGGAGAGTACCGATGGATCAATGGTAGCTTTGGTGAGGTTAGTCAGATCATTCTGGGACAGAAAAAAGTGATCTAGTCTAGTATATTTTCCGTGTGGGGCTGAAAAAAAGGTGAAGTCCTTTACTTTGGGATGCAGTGTGTGCCATGTGTCATGAAGTAGTAATTTGTTAAGTTGCAGTTTGATGGCTTTGAGGGCCCTGTACGTCAAAGATGAGGTACCGTTGGAGGTATCCATGGAGGGGTTGAGGGCGACATTGAAGTCGCCGCCAACAATCAATGTGCCAGTTTGGAAACTGGTGAGGTGGTGGAGTGTGGAGCGGAAGAAGGTCACTTGCTTGGTGTTGGGGGCATAAATGTTGGCGATCGTGAGTTGTTTACCGTGGATGGAGCCCTTAAGAAAGAGGTATCTGCCCTGTGGGTCTCTTTGGACTTCAGTAACCAAAAAGGGGCAATTATTGGAAATCACAATAGATACGCCCTTAGATTTCGCTTCATTGTTGCAGGAATGATACGCTAAGGGGAAATGGTTGTCCTTTAGTTTAGGCACCGCGTCCGTACGAAAGTGTGTCTCTTGTAAAAGTACTATCTGGGCCTTTGATTGGCGCAAACAGTACAGGAGTTTGGACCTCTTTTCAGGAGTGTTTAGACCCCTGATGTTTAGTGAGCAAAATTTGATGGAGTTCATTGGAGGTTGTGTGTCTGTATTCTGAGGGTTGGTGGGGTTAGTGTCCGCCATAAGGTAGTCAGGGTGTGAGAGCCAGGGGATACGCAGTATTAAGTGCCTCCGGCAGGTGTGGGTATTGGGGAGAGGGCACGTCAGTCACTGGTAGGAACCGATGAGGTGTGGAGAGGGGTGTCCACAAACCTCAGAAAAGGTGGTTATCGGTAGGGTACAGTACGTGGTCGGTATACGTGTCCCTTATCAAGGTACAACGCTCCGGCCCGTTTCTGTGTGGGGGTTGGTCTAACACGAGGCAGTGAAGAGGGTGCAAAAGAAGGTGATTAGTGAAACTAAAAAGGAAAGAGGTAGATTCTATCGTCCGCCGCCACAGGACGGTAGCTAATATTGATGAAGGTGAGTGTTAAATATGTGATGTGGGGTAGCTCTGTCTGGAGCATGGGTGCAGGGACCATGTGTGGCAGAGTATGATCGGGCAGGTTAGTAGTATCTTATGAGACCATCCTTCTGCCCAAGCCCGAGTGTGCCGGTTTGGAACTTATCACGCCAGCCCCTTCTTAATACCCAAGGGGGCTACATGTGATGGTTATCAGTGCCTGGGCAGAAAGCTGGTGTCACAACCAGAGAAAAAATAATACAGTAGCATTAATACCGAAGCGGAGGAGGGTGGCTAAAACAAAAGGCTCAGTCTAACAAAGGGGGTGTCTAAGTGGACCTAACATCAGAACAGCCTATGTGAGGTGACAACGTTAAAAAACAATTCAAGAAGCTAGCAGGTCAAGGCTAATTAAATCTACATTATGAGAAAAACCTTAAAGCCACTTTGAGGTGAAGAGGGAGAAGCACCTGAAGGGTAGATAGTGTCACTTTCAGGCTATGAGAGCTACTCATAGCAGGTACCTGTTCCGGCAATCCGTGTGACAAGTCATGTTGAAGTGTAGGCCGGCCGTTGTGTCGAGCGTGCCCCGGGCTCGAAACTGCAGACATGTGGTAAGTTGCGGCGGTGGCAGCTCCGTTGTGGACGATAGTTCCGGTTTCGCTGGCTGTTCGCTATGAGTTCTAGCTGCACGGATCACTATCTTGCGATGTAGAGGGCGGAAGTGGATCCCGCTGTTGGTACGGTCTGCGTCGTCCTCGAGGTTGATGCGCTGCGTCGTGTAGAGTGCGGCGTTGGGACAGGAAGTGTGGAGCAGCGTGCAGCCCTTCGTCTTCCCTGCGGGGGGCGTGGATATCTGCCGACTGGGATTCTGGTAGTTGTAGTAGAGGACCAGAGGTTTGTTGCCGGGCAGATTGCAAGGTTCAGTGGCATGTTCGGATCAGGTGGTAGAGCCTAGAACAGGGAAAGTGATCCGTGGTGATGTATTCTTCCATGCTGTGAAGGTAGAGGGAGTGCGATCAGCCATCTTGGGTATCTCTGGAGGGTTATGAGGAGAGTCATTGCCGTGGTGATCGTTCATTCGTGCTGATGTCACAGAGTAGAACGTAGAACTTAAATAAAGAAAATAAAAGTAAAAAAAATCAGTTCATGGAGTCTGCAGATAGGTTAAAGCAGAGTCAGGGGGGCCTAAACAGTGAGCCTTTCAAAGGGGCCCAAACTGGGCCAACTAAGAGAACAAATTAGTGCACAGCATGCCCAGTTCAGCGGTCCCTGCGAGCTCTCCTGGAACGGGGGGACTCTGGATCCCTGTATCCACGGGGATCGGCCTGATATCTCCGTGCAGAAGGGGAGCGTCTCCTGCGAAATCTGGAGGTCTGGGTCTCCATGGGTACTTCCCGCGCTGTGCCGTTGCTTGAAATCAGAGGGCAGAATGTAGCGTACCAGTTAGGGACTGGTGTCAGTGGAATGCCAAGCGTGTCACAAAAGTGAGGCAGGTCTTCGGGCACCTTTAGGAGGGCAGTGCGTCCCTGTGCGGAGGCTGAAAGGCAGAATGGAAACTTCCATTTATAAGGGATGTTCCTCTCCCTCAGGGCGTCTAGCAGGGGTTTGAGGTCTCTCCTGTGCTGCAGTGTAATGCCAGATAAATCCTGGTATATTTGAATGGGTGCACTGTCATGGAGGATTTGTTGTTTCCCCCTGGCTTGTCGAATTATTTCCTCTTTTAATTCAAAGTCTACCAGACAGCATATGATGTCACGCGGGGGGTCATTATCTCTGCCTCTAGGGCGCAGGGCTCGATGAATTCTTTCCATGAGGATGGGGGTCTGAGAGGGCCTGCGGAGGAGGTTGTTAAAAAGATCCGTGACAGCAGGTGTGATTTGGTCGCCCTCTATTGTTTCTGGCATCCCGCGGACCTGGAGGTTATGGCGCCTGCCTCGATTGTCGAGGTCTTCGATGTGCCTCTGCATGTCCCGCATTTGCAGTGTGTGAGCGTCAATGGAAGAGGCGGTAGAGCGGAGGGCTGTGTCATGGCGGTCTGTCACCATCTCCACTTTGTTCACCCTGTCAGTGAGGTCGCGTAGGTCGAGCCTCAGCTCTGAGATGCTGCGGCTAGGGTTTCTTTAATTTCTTCCGCAATGGAGCGGAGGTCTTGTAGGTATATAGGCGTTTGGCGGCCAGTCTCTGGGCAGATTCCTCCTCCATGAGGGAGAATATGAGGGGAGGTTGACTGAGGTGGATCGAGCAGTGGTGGCGGTTGTGCCTGGGAGCGGGAAGGTCCCTGCTGAGAGGACGCTATATTGCCCCTGCTATTCCGGAACATCTCCGGGATGTTATGGCCTTGGGGTCCCGAGTGAGCTCTGGGCGAGCGAGAACGGGAGGCGGACGAGGTCCGGGAAGCTGTCCCCATGGTCTGGTGAGGTTTTCAGTTGAAATACCTTCGGTAGTCAACGGCTTTTTCCTGTGGCGGCAGGAGCTCGGGAATCAAGCGACCTTCTTCATGCCAGGTCAGGCCACGCCCCCGTAAAGCATCAGTATTATTCTGACATGTTGACCCTCCAAAGGATTGGTTTATAACTAATACAAAAAATAAAAAAATAAAATAAAAATATAAAAAATACAAAATACAGAATATAAAAAAAATATATATATATATTTATTTTTTAATTGTATTTTCATTTTTTCTTTTTTGAATTCACTTCAATTATCCAATCAGGTAAATAGAAAATCCCAGTTTTTAGTATATTTCATATGCACTTGATAGTATAATTGAAGTGAATATTCACACAATTTATTGCAAGAAAATCCTCAACTCCTTTATTAAAACAGCCTCCTTATGTTTTAGTCATCATTGATATAACACCAAGCATTTTAATCACACTTTATATAACCCCATAGAAATCACCATGCAACAGAAGCTTACAAGACATTCACTCTCTTTCTGAAGTAGTCCAGAAGAGCATGCATGTCCCATCAACTCTACAAGGAGTCCAGTACATATCAAGGAAACAAGAATACATAGAAGACACCCAGCAGGCAGCTCTCCTCATTTTACAGCATGTGTAGTAGAATGATAGCAGTAGGCGCTCCATTGAAGAGCGTGAACCTATCAGCAAGAAATTCTCACCAGATCATTAGCAACAAATGTTTCTACAAAGCCAAGAGAATCAATATAATCTATCTTTTCATGCTTTGCAGGTTCCTAGGGAGAAAGTTGGTCTCATCAGCCTCTGCTTTCGTGCTCTAATTTCTTTAAAGCACTGACAACTTTTCAAATTGATTGTAACCTTTGTGTTAGTGAGTTAGGAGTCTATTTGAGTTTTCTGTATTCCTTTTTCATTTACAGTAGTTTGGTGTACCCATTAAGTGTTTTACTGATAAATTAATATAAAAATGATAGCATAATAATAGTGGCAAAAATTTTGTGATATCCATAAAAGGAAATATCTTTAACCACTTGAGCCCCGGACCATTATGCTGCCTAAGGACCAGAGGTCTTTTTCCAATTTGGCACTGCGTCGCTTTAACTGCTAATTGCGCGGTCATGCAATGCTGTACCCAAACAAAATTTGCGTCCTTTTCTTCCCACAAATAGAGCTTTCTTTTGATGGTATTTGATCACCTCTGCAGTTTTTATTTTTTGCGCTATAAACGGAAAAAGACCGAAAATTTTGAAAAAAAATGATATTTTCTACTTTTTGTTATAAAAAAAATCCAATAAACTAAATTTTAGTCATACATTTAGGCCAAAATGTATTCGGCCACATGTCTTTGGTAAAAAAATGTCAATAAGCATATATTTATTGGTTTGCGCAAAAGTTATAGCGTCTACAAACTAGGGTACATTTTCTGTAATTTACACAGCTTTTAGTTTATGACTGCCTATGTCATTTCTTGAGGTGCTAAAATGGCAGGGCAGTACAAAACCCCCCCAAATGACCCAATTTTGGAAAGTAGACACCCCAAGGAAATTGCTGAGAGGCATGTTGAACCCATTGAATATTTATTTTTTTTGTCCCAAGTGATTGAATAATGACAAAAAAAAAAAAAAATATTTACAAAAAGTTGTCACTAAATGATATATTGCTCACACAGGCCATGGGCCTATGTGGAATTGCACCCCAAAATACATTCAGCTGCTTCTCCTGAGTATGGGGATACCACATGTGTGGGACTTTTTGGGAGCTTAGCCGCGTACGGGGCCCCGAAAACCAAGCACCGCCTTCAGGATTTCTAAGGGTGTAAATTTTTGATTTCACTCTTCACTGCCTATCACAGTTTCGGAGGCCATGGAATGCCCAGGTGGCACAAAACCCCCCCAAATGACCCCATTTTGGAAAGTAGACACCCCAAGCTATTTGTTGAGAGGCATATTGAGTCCATGGAATATTTTATATTTTGACACAAGTTGCGGGAAAGTGACACTTTTTTTTTTTTTTTTTTGCACAAAGTTGTCACTAAATGATATATTGCTCACACAGGCCATGGGCATATGTGGAATTGCACCCCAAAATACATTTAGCTGCTTCTCCTGAGTATGGGGATACCACATGTGTGGGACTTTTTGGGAGCCTAGCCGCGTACGGGGCCCTGAAAACCAAGCACCGCCTTCAGGATTTCTAAGGGTGAAAATTTTTGATTTCACTCTTCACTGCCTATCACAGTTTCGGAGGCCATGGAATGCCCAGGTGGCACAAAACCCCCCCAAATGACCCCATTTTGGAAAGTAGACACCCCAAGCTATTTGCTGAGAGGCATGGTGAGTATTTTGCAGCTCTCATTTGTTTTTGAAAATGAAGAAAGACAAGAAAAAACTTTTTTTTTTTCTTTTTTCAATTTTCAAAACTTTGTGACAAAAAGTGAGGTCTGCAAAATACTCACTATACCTCTCAGCAAATAGCTTTGGGTGTCTACTTTCCAAAATGGGGTCATTTGGGGGGGGTTTGTGCCACCTGGGCTTTCCATGGCCTCCGAAACTGTGATAGGCAGTGAAGAGTGAAATCAAAAATTCACGCCCTTAGAAAGCCTGAAGGCGGTGCTTGGTTTTCGGGGTCCCGTACGCGGCTAGGCTCCCAAAAAGTCTCACACATGTGGTATCCCCGTACTCAGGAGAAGCAGCAGAATGTATTTTGGGGTGTAATTTCACATATTCCCATGGCATGTTTGAGCAATATATCATTTAGTGACAACTTTGTGCAAAAAAAAATAAATAAAAATTTGTCTCTTTCCCGCAACTTGTGTCGCAATATAAAATATTCCATGGACTCAACATGCCTCTCAGCAAATAGCTTGGGGTGTCTACTTTCCAAAATGGGGTCATTTGGGGGGGGTTTTGAACTGTCCTGGCATTTTATGCACAACATTTAGAAGCTTATGTCACACATCACCAACTCTTCTAACCACTTGAAGACAAAGCCCTTTCTGACACTCATTGTTTACATGAAAAAGTTTTTTTTTTTTGCAAAAAAATTACTTTGAACCCCCAAACATTATATATTTTTTTAAAGCAAATGCCCTACAGATTAAAATGGTGGGTGTTTCATTTTTTTTTTTTCACACAGTATTTGCGCAGCGATTTTTCAAACGCATTTTTTTGGGAAAAAACACACTTTTTTAAATTTTAATGCACTAAAACACACTATATTGCCCAAATGTTTGATGAAATAAAAAAGATGATCTTAGGCCGAGTACATGGATACCAAACATGACATGCTTTAAAATTGCGCACAAACGTGCAGTGGCAACAAAATAAATACATTTTTAAAAGCCTTTAAAAGCCTTTACAGGTTACCACTTTAGATTTACAGAGGAGGTCTACTGCAAAAATTACTGCCCTCGATCTGACCTTCGCGGCGATACCTCACATGCATGGTGCAATTGCTGTTTACATTTGACGACAGACCGCCGCTTGCGTTCGCCTTAGCGCGAGAGCAGGGGGCGACAGGGGTGCTTTTTTTTTTTTTTTTTTTTTTTTTTTTTCTTTATTATTTTTTTTCTTTTTTATCTTATTTTTAAACTGTTCCTTTCATTTTTTTTTTTTTTAATCATTTTTATTGTTATCTCGGGGAATGTAAATATCCCCTATGATAGCAATAGGTAGTGACAGGTACTCTTTTTTGAAAAAATTGGGGTCTATTAGACCCTAGATCTCTCCTCTGTCCTCAAAGCATCTGATGACACCAAGATCGGTGTGATAAAATGCTTCCCCAATTTCCCAATGGCGCTATTTACATCCGGCGAAATCTAAGTCATAAAATGCTTGTAGCTTCCGGTTTCTTAGGCCATAGAGATGTTTGGAGCCACTCTGGTCTCTGATCAGCTCTATGGTCAGCTGGCTGAATCACCGGCTGCATTCTCAGGTTCCCTGTTGAGACAGGAGAGCCAGAGAAAAACACGGAAGACGGGGGGGGGGGGCCATTCCCTCCCACGGCTTGTAAAAGCAGTCTAGAGGCTAATTAGCCACTAGGATTGCTTTTAAATGAAAGCCGACCGCTGGCTGAAAAGAATTATACCAAGATGATACCTAAACCTGCAGGCATCATTCTGGTATAACCATTCAAAGTCGTGAATGGCGTACCTGAAGACAAAAAAATGGTTAACAATAAAGCACAGTAAACGGTAAAGTATAAAAAATTGCATACCTGAAAAGCAAACATGATAAAACATAATAACAATAAAACATTGCAGAATAGAATACAGTAAAAAAGAGCAGAACAAGAGAGAGAGAATAGAGAGAGAGAGAGAACAATAAAACCACAACTATTTTATTTTATTTTATATATTTTTTTTTTTTTTTACACTTTTTTTGTAACTAACTTTTATAACGGTAACCGGTTCCAGGTTCGGGTCTCTCAAAATGCGATGGCATCTTGGGAGACCCTGTGAAAGTGTGCCTAGTCTGTGCAATGCTGTACCCTACGCTAATACTCAACTAATGAATGGTAGCGTTCAAAACATTCACCAATGCAAAGACCAGGATTGTCAGGACAGGAGGGACAATAATAGAGGGTGTCACGCCTATATTCGCGCTTGCTGCAGACACGACATCTTTTTTGGGGGTTCGTTGGGTAGGGGTACTCGGGAGGACATAAAGAAAATGCCTCTCATGCAGCCGACTGCATTTGGTTGGGGATGTGAATGGGGGAAGTACGGGCGCTGCAGAAGTGGTGGGTTCCCAATTAGGATTGACGAATGCAGCAGGAAGGGCACTATGGGCACGACGGGCCTGTGTTTGTCTTCTTGGTGGCAGCGGGACACTACTTGTGCTTGCCACCTCACCAGCTTGAACTGCACTTATGGGACTCGCCACGTCACCAAGTGTTACTGCAGTGCTGGTTTGACTACGACCGGGGTGTACTAGGCCGCTGGCGCTTGCCAGTTCAATAAAAAGCTACCAAAAAAACTGTTAGCGATCGCAGGGATCAGGCCTGACTCTGCGAATGCTGCAGTTATGCGTTAAGTGTTTTGTAAGTGACAGTGATCGATCGATACTGCACTTGGGTGGGCTGGGCCGGGCGGAGGGGCAAAATGCAGGTGCTAGCAGGTATCTGGGCTGATCCCGCTAACACTGCGTTTTTGGGAACCCTAAACTGCTGGGGACGCCAGTATAGATCTGATCGGATCAGATATTGATCCGTTCAGATACTATACCACTAAGGGAGGTGTACGGTGCGTGCGTGGGTGTTAGCGGTACTGGCGCTAATCTGACGCTGCTTGGGGCTGGTGCTTGCCAGTTCACCAAAATACTACCAAAAAAACTGTTAGCGATCGCAGGGATCAGGCCTGACTCTGCGAACGCTGCAGTTATGCATTTAGTGTTTTGTAAGTGTCAGTGATCGATCGATACTGCACTTGGGTGGGCTGGGCCGGGCGGAGGGGCAAAACGCAGGTGCTAGCAGGTATCTGGGCTGATCCCGCTAACACTGCGTTTTTGGGAACCCTAAACTGCTAGGGACGCTAGTATAGATCTGATCGGATCAGATATTGATCCGATCAGATACTATACCACTAAGGGAGCTGTACGGTGCGTGCGTGGGTGTTAGCGCTACTGGCGCTAACCTGACGCTGCTTGGGGCTGGTGCTTGCCAGTTCACCAAAATGCTACCAAAAAAACTGTTAGCGATCGCAGGGATCAGGCCTGACTCTGCGAACGCTGCAGTTATGCGTTTAGTGTTTTGTAAGTGACAGTGATCGATCGATACTGCACTTGGGCTGGGCCGGGCGGAGGGGCAAAACGCAGGTGCTAGCAGGTATCTGGGCTGATCCCGCTAACACTGTGTTTTTGGGAACCCTAAACTGCTGGGGACGCTAGTATAGATCTGATCGGATCAGATATTGATCCGTTCAGATACTATACCACTAAGGGAGGTGTATGCTGCGTGCGTGGGTGTTAGCGGTACTGGCGCTAATCTGACGCTGCCTGGGGCGACGCATATCACCGCCGGGTGATCAGGGGGCTAAACCTTTATTCGGTAATAAACGGCGGGTGCCCTGACACTATAAAAAATAAACAAACTAACCAGCGTCACCCGTAACAGTTATACGGTGATCAGTGGTGAAAGGGTTAACTAGGGGGCCATCAAGGGGTTAAAACATTTATTCGGTAGTATATGGGGGTCCCTGACGCTATAAAACGCTGACGGCGAACCTAAATATTTAGGTCCCTAACTAGCGTCACCAGCGACACTAATACAGCGATCAGAAAAATGATCGCTTAGCGACACTGGTGACAGGGGGTGATCAAGGGGTTAAAACTTTATTAGGGGAGGTTAGGGGGGTATCCTAGACCTACAGGGGGGTAATACTAACTGTCCCAACACTGTAACTGTCACAAACTGACACCAATGCAGTAATCAGAAAAAAAAAAAACTGCTGGTGTCAGTTTGTGACAGGGGGGTGGGGGTGATTGGGGGGGGATCGGGGGGCGATCGGCGGGGGGATCGGGGTGTTTAGTGTGCCTGGCATGTTTTACTGTGTTGTGTAGTGTTGGTGCACTCACATACCTGTCTTCTCTCCTCGGGCCGGAATGGAAATTACCGAGCCGAGGAGAGATGACATCATTTCCTTTGCTGCTGTTTAGCATACAGCAGCAAAGGAATGATGTGATTGGCCGGCGGCAATCGCGAGGGGGGGGCCACGAACAGATGGCCTCCCCCTCATCTCCGATCGCCGTGGGACAAAAGACGACCGCCTCGGGCACCGGGGGGGGGGTCCTATCGGACCCCCCACCCGCGGAAGGCAAATCACGTATATGTACGTGATTTTGCCTGTCCGTGCCACCTTGCCGACGTAAATCAGCGTGAGGCGGTCGTCAAGTGGTTAAAGAGGCGTTTCGGTCTTTGCAGAAAAATAAGTTAGCAACTACAAATAGGGATAAGCTGAACACCCCCCGGTTGGACACCATTAAAGTCTATGGGACACGAACATGAAAAATCAAAAGTGCTCATTTTAAAGGCTTATATGCATGTTATTGCCATAAAAAGTGTTTGGGGATCCAGGGGACATGTATCAGTGCAAAAATTACATTTCTAAAGGAAAAAATGTCATTTAAAACTGCTCGTTGCTGTAATGCATTTCCGGATCCTGGCAATATAGATAAAAATCATTGAAAAAAAACGGTGTGAGTCCCCCCCCCCAGTCCATTGCCATGTCCTTTGGGTCTGGTATGAATATTAAGGGGAACCCTGCACCAAAAATACCCCCCCAAAAAATGGTGTTGTTTTCACACTAAAATCCATACCAGGCCCTTCAGGTCTGGTATAGATATTAAGGGGAACCCTGCACCAAAATTAAAAAAAGTTACATGGGGGTCCCCCAGGCACTATATACTCTGAACAGCAGTATATATACTATACGGCCTGCCCTATATACTCTGCAGAAAAATTGGGCCTTAGGTGTTGGTGATGCCAGAACACTGTAACCCCTCACAGTTACTCTTGTTGGGCTCTGGAACGGGCCCTGCTGTGAAATATTAGATCAAAAATTGCAATTACATGCCCCTGTTAAACAGGGGTAGAAAAATTGGGCCTTGGGTGGTGGTGCCCTAAATCAAAAATATTGTTGGAAGCTAGCATCATCAATATTGAGGAGGAATAGGATAGTCAGCATAGGCAGTCTCCAAAGGATCCCGGATTCATAGCAAATTCAATCAGTTACATCAGTGTCAGGTGCTTGATAGCTGCTGATCCAAGACTGATTCATTTTTATGAATGTGAGCCCATCAACAGAGTCTGTGGACTGGCGCACTCTTTGATCCGTTACAAACCCTCCAGCAGCACTGAATGTGCGTTCAGAAAGCATGCTGGATGCAGGACAGGCCAGTAGCTCAATTGCATATTGAGCAAGTTCTGGCCAGTGGTCCATCCTCAAGAGCCAGTAACCCAGTGGATGCTCTGTTGGAAAGGTCTCCAAGTCTACCCTTACCCCTAGATATTCCTGCACCATATAATGCAGATGCTGGCGATGGTTGCTTGAACCGATCAGAACCTGGCGCTGAGGACTGAAAATTTTTTAAAGGCATCGGTCAGCCGGCCACCTTCTCCACCACTCTTCCTTTGAAGGAACCAAGCCTCAGCAACACGTTGTCCAGCACCAGGAAATGTTAAGCTCCCAGGGTATGGAAATGCATTACACAAATCTTTCTTCAAGGCCTCCTGAAGATGTTTCATCCTCTGCTCCCTCTGCAAAGGCAGGATGAGTTGTGCAACATTACCCTTGTAACATGGATCAAGAAGGGTTGCCAGCCAGTAATGATCCCTCTCCTTGATACCAAGAATCCTAGGGTCCTTTCGCAGGCTTCGCAGAATCAGGGAGGCCATGCAGCATAAGAGGCATTCGATTCTGAGTCCTCTGGGTCATTAATGTTAAAAGAATACAGTCAGCGCAAAAAACAACTAACACAAAATAAAACAAGCTGCTGTACACTGAAGGTAAACATATAAAACCTCAGAAAACGTATGATAAAGCAAAGCAGTGCAGCGCTAAAACTAAAAGTCCAAGTAATGTCCCTTTAGAATAGAATCAAATATAAATAAGAGAAAAAAAATCTCCTCTGTGATGATAAGGGTGCTCAAGATATCCCATGCAGTGTTACATGTCCGTGGCACCACCACCGGTCAACCAAACCGCTCACCTCAGCATAGGGACCCCTGAATTAACAGATAGGTCAAAACAGCATTTACCACACTTGGTGGAAGGAGATGAAGACTTGTCTGGGAAGATGGTCCCACGGTAATGGAGATGGCACTCAAAAATTGCAGGTCATATCACATGTAATAGAAATGAAAATACATAGTGCACACTGCGTGGCTAAAACAAATATCATTTATTAAAATTAAGGTACTCACAAGCACAGCACTAAGCCCTAGTGCTGGGATACAGATAAAATGTCATCAAAGAGTAACGTAGGTTGGATGGTGGCTGCAGTGATGTCCAGAAACTCCCGCACGCTTATCGTCCTATTCGGGACTTCATCAGCGATAAGTGTCCCTGTCGGAAGGCGGAGAGAAGGTTGGTGCCGTTGTTGCATACAACCATTCCTTGCTGAAGCTGGCATGGCGTCAACCACCTCTGAGCCTGCCCCTGCAGAGCTGACAGAATCTCTGCCCCAGTATGGCTCCTGTCCCCAAGGCAGACCAACTCTAGCACTGCATGGCATCTTTTAGCCTGACTGCTATCGTAGCCCCTTGAACGCTTACAGAGCACTGCTGGTTCAGAGGACAATTCTGCAGAAGAGGCCATATAGGAAAAAGAAGAGGAGAGGGTGGAGGAGAGAGCTGTGGCAGAATCACCACTAGCATTTTGGAGGTGTGGTAAGCAGGTAGGGGAAATATCTATATTGGTTCTAAGCTCATTGAGCAAGCTTGGAGAAGGCTAGGGCCATCTCCACTTGAGGGTTCAGAATATATCTGGCAAAGCAGGCGGACTTCCATATGCCTAGCTTCTTGATCACATGGTCTGGTACTCCGTGCTGAGATGCGGCTGAGGCTGCGCCGATCCGGAAGGAATTTCCAGAATACCGCCCGGGGGTCTAAGCCTAAGTTGAGCAGTAGGACCCCAACATATTTGATAAACTGACTGCCAGTCAGAGGGTTAACAGGAAAAGGCAGTAATGGGCTGGAGACTGGCTGGCTGGCTAGGTGAGAGAGCAGACGGTCAAGGATGGTTACTGGGCACCAGGCATTGCTAGTCCTGAAGAAGAAGTTGATATCTACTCCGGGTCCAGTTTGTTGCGTTTTGAAGACTGTAAGGTGAAGGACATAATGGTTTGGGAAGCAAGTCAGCAGGTGTCTGTACAGTACCTGACTACTGGTACTACCAGAGGTGAACTCGCTAGGTCATAGGAAGCCATAGAAAGCCAGGTAGATGGCCGCCTGGATGACCAGGCTGGACAAGAGCCCAAAGGGGAACATGTGAGGATTTCGGACATGCTCCTGAAGATAGAGCTTGTGATGGGTAAGCGTTTGCCGTTGGTAGCAGGCTGCTGCTTCTGAATTCCACACAGCAGGGTTTTCACTATTTGGGCTATGAACACAGATGGCTGTCCGGGATTCTGTAAGGACAGGAAATGCTGAATACAGGCTAGGTACAGCCTGATAGTGTTATGAGCGGGAGCCAGCTGTGTATGGCAATAAGATATGAAGGCTAGGAAGTGAGTGAAGTTGTCTGCTGTGGTTCCCGGACAAGCGGCAAAGGAACCTGCAGTAGGTGTTCCAGGCCGTGCAGTAAGCCTTAAGTGTGTTGCCAGACAGCGAGTGGTTGATGAGCCGGGTTGCCTTGGCAAGATGTGGCTTTAATCCATTGTTAGTTGAGACCAAGGTGGGATAGTGGATGATAGGTCGGCTCCAGATACCTGCTGGAAGAATGAGACAAAATTGAAGCGAGACAGTGCATCTGCTGCGGCATTGCACTTGGCAGGGATATGCTCACAGTAAATATTAATTGGTGATGTAATGATAATTGCACTGGCCTGCGCAGGAAGGACATGATGGGGAGTGACTTGGATCCACCTTTATTAATGATGTCAGCCGTAGCCTGGTTGGCTGTGATGAAGAGTACTGTCTGACCTGTCCACATGTGGCCCCAGACTTGAGCTGCTGCCATGATGGTGTACAGTTCAAACAAAGACGAGGATCGAGCAAAACCAGGAATCAAGCAGATTTCTAAAGGCCAGGGACTGACAAACCAGTGGCAGCCAAAAATAGCAGCAAAGCCTGTGGAGGCTGCAGGGTCTGTGACTACTGGGCTGATACTGAGGGAATAAACATTAATATGCCGTTCCAGTTGGTGAGAAACTCGTCCCACATAGTTAAGTCCCCTATGGCTGCTGGGTCTAGTCTGAGGACTTGGTCGGGGTCCTGTACTCAGACGAGAAAGACCAAGAGTCGTGAGATGAACGACCACCCCCTGTGGAATAATCCTCATGGCAAAATTGAGCATGCCTACCAAGGACTGCAGCTGTCTTTTAGTACAGCCCTGTGACCGGGTAAAATCATGAATGACCGACCTAACACGGGCTAGTTTGTCAGAAGGCAGGCTAGCCTGCATAGCCTGCGTGTCCAGGGGTGATGCCTAAGAAGGTGATGGAATGTGCCGGGCCTTCCATTTTGTGTTTGGCTATAGGCACATTGAGATTGTTGAAGACCACTCTTAGCCTCCCTAGATCTACCGGGGGTATGTCTGGCCATTCAATGAGCAGAAAGTCATCGAGATAATGGATAACCTTGTGGCACTGGGACTGGTGTGATAGGATCCAAGTGAGGGACTGGGAGAAAACATTAAACAGCCACAGGCTGCTTTTAGAGCCAAAGGTCAGCTTGGTGGTAAAATAGTAAGAAACCCTCCACTTCATGCTCACAGTAATGGTTCAATAGGTAGGAGCTTGAAGGCTCTGTGATATCCGCTTTGGATAGCCAGGCGCTGGTGCCATCTTAATGATGGCCTGGATGTCGACTGACGTATACTTGAGAGAAAATTCCTCGGTAGGGATCAGGGAATTCAAACTAGGGATATGTGAGAAATGAGGCGCAGACAAGTCGTAAACTAAGCGGAGTTTATTTGTGAACTTGCCCTTGACAAGCCCGATAGGTCTGACTCTCCAAATCTAGAACGGTGACTGTGAGAAGGGGCAGATGATGAACCCTTTATCTAACTCCATCTGCAAGATGCAAGAGGGTGTCTATGGCCTGAGCATCGATGGCCGCTGACTGTAGGTTCTTGCACACATGATTGGAGAGGGGTAAGCCAGTGTGGAATCCTGCCGTGAAGCCGTGTTGCAGGAATACTGCCAGTGAAGGGGTGGGGTGTGCGGAGAGGTAGAACCTCAGCCACAGGACATCCACCAGGATTTGTTAAGCTGTGTCAGATGACAAGTGGACTCTGGGTGAGCCTTGTGGTATGAAGTACAGATGTGCAGTAGGCTGAAGGAGCACCCGCCTTGGTTTAAGTTGTTGCATATTGCTGCCCCCCCCCCCCCCACTGAAAAGACTGGTCATCCCAACTTGTCTACCTGTTGCTGTTGTGGTGGGCCTAACGGGCCCTGGTTGAAGCCGGAGGTGGAAGGGAAATTGACGGGGTCTCTTGTGGCTGCCTCAGAGCACAAATTTGCTGTGTGGGCGGAAGATTGGCAAATCGCACAGAGTGTGGAAAGAAGACCAGCAAAGTGGTGACAGAATAGTTCCGTGTCTGTGCCGCTCCAGTCAGTACTGATCTGGAACTGGGCGCGTCTTGCTGCTGCTATGGCTGAGATCGATCTATGGTAGTCGTAGAAGGCAAAGCCACCATATTTGTAAGCAAGATCTAACACTGCATGAAGGTATAAGTCCAGCTCCTCCCTCCTGCTGGGTGTAGCTGAACAAAGGACATCCCTGAACATCCCGAAGGCCAGGGCGAACTCGGCGGGTGACAGCTTACGACTGAGCCTGGGGTCTTTCGACTTGACAACTACTGAGAGTTCACCCCAGGCATAGGATTTGTTGTCAGCTAAGTCGTGGGATGAGCAGGGATGCCAAATTGACATCTAGTATATCCTTCCTGATGCTGGTCGGGACAAGATGAGCAGGAAGGACGACAGGTGTAGGGCCTGCCGGGACAAGATGATCAGGGAGGATGATAAGTGTAGGGGCTGGTGTACCTGCAGAAGGAGAAGCTGTCATCGGGACCAAGACCGGATCAGGAAGGGCCGTGAGTGGGTGAACTTCCAAAAGGGTGACTCTGGTCTGGACGTCCAAAACTGTTGTGGTTAAGGAGGCGATCAAAGAATGCAGCTGGGAAATGGCCCCGGAGATGGATTGCAGGGATGCCTGCTGGGTGCTGTGCCTGGCTGTAGCTGGAGGCGGGAAGAGGAGCCTGAAAAGCTCTGCCTTCCTAGCCGTGGCGGGAAAGAGAATATCTCTGCGTCTAAGCTCCCCAGTGTACACTGTCCCCAGTGTATCTCTAAACCTGGGCTCCCTCCTTCCCTTCCTTCCCCCTTCTCTACTCATCACAGTTTGGGACCATGCAGTCAGATGGATCTCCCGTTTTGGTTTCTTGTTGCTCAATGGACTATCTGTCATATATTATGCTTCTATTATCATTTCTTTCTAGTGCTGTGTTACCATGGGACTGTTTTTATAAAACTGCTTTTATTAAATCATCCAGTTTTTCATTTTGGGCTGTTTCAGTTTGACTTTGTGAAATTCAGAGCGCTGGACAATTTTTGTTTTTTGCTTTTTATCTGTATCTATCAGTTACGGTTACTCTAGCTGCAATGGTTTCATTCCCCCTTTCCATCCCCCCCTCCGAGTCAATACGTGTTATTTGTATATCATATGTTACACACCACATGTTTTGGTTGAGCTCCCCAGGTGTCCATTCACTGGCGCTGGGTTATTGTTGTTGTTATAGCCATAGGATAGAGAGCGAAGTAATAAAGAGAAAACTCAGAGAGGAAGAAAAAGAAGTACAAGAAAAGGAATGATAGGCGTAGACAGGAGCTGACAGTGTTCTGTTGTGGCAGAACTATGTAGAGTGAAAATTTATAAAACTCAGAAGAATGCGAGGTGACCGAGGTGGGCCAGGAGGTGACTGGCCAGATATCCAATTGCTCCGGTACCTGTTTGTGGCGAGCACAAACCTAAAGACCAGAACCCCAAGGCATACTGGGGCGAGAAGATGAAGTCTGGTACGGCCTACGTAGGAATGTTGCCATCTGTAGTGGGTGACATATGCTCGGCCTGCCAACACTTGCACTGCCAGCGAGCCTACTGTTAAGCGACCTTGTCTGCGAGGTGAAGGGCATCCTTCGAAAATAGATCATCATAATCATGTATAGACATATGTGACAGATGTATAGACACATGTGACCTGAAGAGTACGTCCAATGATGTATGTGAAGTAACAATATAGTGCAAGGGTACTACAGAGTGATGTGATGGAGAAACCCGTGAACTACGCACCTGACTGACACTCTAGTAGTGTGGTCCTGGTTAGGATCGAACTCGGTCGACCGGGAATACCTGTAGTAGGGGTGACATAAGTGCGGCAAGAGATTTTTATTTATTTTTCAACTCCCCTTTTGTGCCCTTTGTGTGCGACTGGCCCTGGTGAAGATGCAATGATTTTTTTTTTTTTTTTCTTACCTGGGAAATAACGTCCAACCTGGTACAGGATCGCACCTGAACTGGACTGACCTGAGGGAGAAAGACAGAGGAAAATAATGAGTGGCTCGTATGAATTCCACTGGAGATGAGTGGTCGATTAAGTGCCACTAAAATGAAGTGTGGCTGTGTGAGTGCCACTGAGTGTGCTTGCAGCGATTTGCAAGAAGTTATGTTGAGATGCGTGCTTGCTGCGTTTGCAAGGAGTTTTAGGATGAGAAGCATGTTTGTGGCGTAGTGAATGGGTAACTGCTGAGATACGAGTACTTGCAGTGATTGCAAGGAGTGTATGCTGAGAAGCCTGTTTTTAGCAAATGCAATGGGTATATGCTGAGATACGAGTTTTGCTGATGCGTATTCTTGCAATGTTTGCAACAAAGGTAACCTACTGATAGGCGAAAAGAAAAGGATAGCAGAAATAGTATGTGTAGGAACGAACTGTGAAAAATGGCATGCGTAACGAATCGTAGATTTATGATAGGGAATGTAACAAGTTGAGTGTGGAATACTCCTGGTACGAACCGTTGTGCCGCCAATGCGACTAGGTTCAGTTTGGAGTGTAATGCATGTAGCTGCTGATATGATCCGGATCGGTCAGAACAACAATGTGAATAATGAATCGTAGGGTATGGTACAAACCGCTACGAATCGGTGTGTGGGATGCGAGTGATGCAAACCGTTGTGCCACTAGTGCAACTAGGTTCAGTTAGGAGTGTGATTCATGTAGCTGCTGACATGATCCGGATCAGTCAGAACAATGATATAAATAACGAATAATAGGGTATGGTACGAACCGCTACAAATAGGTGCGTGGGATACGTTGTGCCACTAGGTCGACTAGGACAAATCGGTCAGCACAATGATATGAATAACGAAGGTAGGGTATGGTACGAACCACTACGATCGGTGCGTGGGATGTGAGTGAAGCAAAGGGTTTTGTGCCGCCAAGGCGACTTAGGCTCAAAACGGTGTGATGCGTATGGCATGAAGTGATATGGACCGGTGAGTGAGACAATGAATCGTTAGTTGGACATGGGGGTAAACGTAATGAATCGGTGCGGGATGTGTCAAATGCAAACCGTAGTGCTGCTGATGCGACTAGGTAGGAATCTGTAAGTGTGCCATGCATCCGTTGTGAATCGGAGAAGAAACAGGGAAAGGCCTGTGACTACTGCGTACTGGAGGCCTACGAACGTTTCGTAAGCTCCATGGCAGAACCAAACAAAGAATGGGGAACAAAACGAGAAACAAGCTGGTTGAACGTGAAACGACAAGGGGGGTAACAGTCCTACCTGTGACAGTGAGCATTTATATTTAGTCAGATGAATACAGGTGTAGGAACACATAAGCAAAAAAGGGATGCAGGATTGATAAATGGGTCAATCCATGTCTCACCTCTACATGCCTGAAATAGCTGGGGGGGGGGGGGGGGGGGTTGGGCACTCAGAGGTGCCTGTGTGACATCGGGTGTTCACTGATCAGCGCACTACAGCAGAGATGATCCTGTTGGCGTCTGTTGGGGTTTTTCCCCTGTTCCTGGCAATTCTGAAGCTTCCGGTCGTGTGATCATAGTGTGTGGTTTCTGGACACCTCTGAGTGCCCAACCCCCCCCCATCTCAAATAAACTGCCACTAACTGAAAAACCTGCCTGCTTAATCTAACTCAAGCTATTTCTCTGTCCACGCCAACAACACTACACACGGTCGCTATATAAGAGCCCATTCACACAGGGGCAACACAACTTCCAGCGCGACTTTGGGAGGCAACTTGGACACGACTTGAGTATGAATCACAGCGCGACTTGGGGCAACTTACAACACAACTAGAAGTCGCCTCCAGGACAGGGAACTTTACAAGTGGCCAATCAGAGCTTATCAGCTGTGTGTGAGAAGGAGGGGGCTGGCTGTTTAGTGGAGTAAATTACTTTCTGTTTCCTTTCTGCTTCCTGTAAAGTTGCCTCAGTATGAACAGTGATCAGACTTGGAGGCAACTTCCATTGAAATCAATGGGTACAAGTCGCCTTCTAGTCGGATTGAAGTAGTACAGGAACCTTTTCTGCAGTCAGAGCAACTGCAGTAGTGTGCATTAAGACGGATCCATTCACTTACATTGATTTTTTCAT
This sequence comes from Aquarana catesbeiana, assembly GCF_042186555.1. Classification (NCBI taxonomy): domain Eukaryota; kingdom Metazoa; phylum Chordata; class Amphibia; order Anura; family Ranidae; genus Aquarana; species Aquarana catesbeiana. Next base: position 104,698,407 of record NC_133332.1, on the reverse strand, counting down.
GTAGCACGACTTGAGGCGACTAGGGGCGACTTGAGGTCGGATCCAAAGTTGCCCCTGTGTGAATGGAGCCTAAGCAGCCTTATATAGTGTGAGGCGTGGACTTAGTCCCCCTGAGCCATGATTGGCCAAAGGCACCCTGCCTTTGGCCAATTATGGCTCTCTCAGCAGAGTGCGCTGTGATTGGCCAAAGTATGCAGGTCAGGTGCATGCTTTGCCTAAACATCATACAGCAATGCACTGCGATCTCGCAGAGCATTATGGGGCGTTCCACGGCACTCAAATTTCCCGTGAACTCCCCATATGTTTGGTTCGTTTTAGAACAAACGAACACCCGATGTCTGCTGGCTCATCCCTAGCTATAAATACTGTAGTTGCTGACCTTTAATAAAGAGACACTTACCAGCCCATGGATTCAGTGCTAACCTCACCTAGGCCTGTTCTTCATGGGTCTTTGGGTCCCCAACGCTGCCATCTTGGATGTAGAACTTCCTGGTGTTTCACAGCAAGCAGTCTCCCCACTGTGCATGAATGTAACACCATGCACTTTCTAAATGGCCCTGAACGTCTCCTGGAAGATGTGATGTGTCTCAGGAGATTGCAGGTAGGAAGGGGGGCTGAACTTCAGTTCTGTTTGCCTAGATGAGCAGAGCGGAAGTGGGAGTAGTTACCTATCAGAAATATGTAGGCACCTGCTCCTTAAAAATAATGTATCTATAAAGAGAGAGGACAGATGGATGCGGTGAATAAGCCAAAATTCACATTTTAGATCAAATTCCACTTTAACACTTCATTAAAGTGGAACACTGTTTGTAATGAAACATATAAGGATTGGAACACCTGTGAGCCTGTGAGGATTTTTTTTACTCTTGAAGGTGATATTGTTTTTTTCAACTTGTCCCTTGGATAATGAACGTGGTGTAGAACGTTAGGGTGTCTACAGAAAGAGGGCAACTCTTGCCCCCTACATCCAAAAGAAGAAGCAGAGGTTGTACAAAAGATATACTCATTACGGTGTTTAAATACAGCTCCACAGATACAAATCTCTTATCAGGTTTAAAAATAATGTATTTCTGTTCAGCCACTCCTGTGGTCCAGGCACCCTTGTCAGACAGCACAGCCAAGCCCTACACCTCCTTTCAGAGTACACTGCAGTTGAACAATGCATTCTGATGCAGGATTTGCTCCCAATCTGTGATTAGACAACAATGGGGTCATCCTTGCGTTCCAGTTTCCTCCTGGTAGATAATAGAGTACTTGTTGGCTGACCCATGTTCTCTCAGTCTGAGTGTTTACTGTGCAGGAGAAGGTTGACATGAAGGGAGATTCGGGTACTTGTGCTGGTTCTATGTAAAATGTATTTTAATGATTGAAATTTATACATTACTGGATGATATTTATTTATCCTTCTGCGGGTGTTTTATGGCATGGCTCATCTGTCTATTTATACAGTATATTGTCTAATGTATATGATCGATTTTCAGTTGCAAAAGCTGCATGAATAGAAATTGCTTGTTATTCTTTTTTGGATCACCCTAGTTTATTATACACATTCACTTCTAGACTAATGGCTTGGCAAATCCCAGTTACTCTTGTAATGTTTACCTAAAATGTATTTTAAATTAGATTTTTGTTTTTACCCAATTTCTGTTCCATCACTGTATTGCATGTAGAGATTTATAAATGTTCCCTCTAGTGGCTACTGGCATAATGTGTGGTCGATTACCCCTATAGAGGCTTCATTTGTTTTTCAGTGAGCCTGAGCTTAAAGTATATATCAGGGTAAAATAGAAAACAAATCACTATATTCAGCACATCTCTTTGAAATATGAACATGTCTCAGTTTTTTCTTTAAAAACACAGCAAATAGAAAACCATATTTGTTGACCAGCCAGAAATGCAGTGAGCTCACAACTTCCTGTGCACGTTGCTTTTGTGCACTGAAATCCTAAGCAGTGTTGTCAGCTCTGCCCAGTGTGCCTGTAAACAGAATACCTTCTCCCCCATCATGTAATAGAGATGAGCATATGGTTGAGGTGTTCTGTAGTCCCAAGTCTCAGAAGATGAATACAATGATTGTAATTATAATTATTATACAGGATTTATATAGCGTCAACAGTTTACGCAGTGCTTTACAATATAAAGGGGGGCAGTAAATTTACAATACAGTTCAATACAGAATGAGTAGGAGGGCTCTGCTCATGGAGCTTACAATCTAAGAGGGGGAGGTGGTACAAAAGGTAATAGCTGCAGGGGATGATCTGATGGAGGTGACTCAAGTACAGTTCTTAGGTGGAGGCGGGGTAGGCTTCCCTGATTAAGTGAGTTTTCAAGGATCGCCTAAAGGCGGGCAGGGTAGGAGCTGACTGGAGATACTGGGGCAGGGAGTTCCAGAGGATGGGAGAGCCGCTGGAGAAGTCCAGGAGGCAATCATTGGAGGAGGTAACAAGGAAAAGAACAGGAGTTCTTGGGAGGAGTGGAGAGGACAATGTGGGTGATATCTGCAGATGAGGTCACAGGTGATGTAGCTGGGGGCGATGTTGTAGATGGCCTTGTATGTTGTTGTTAGTATTTTGAATTTTATAAGGTGGGTTAGTGGAAGTCAGTGAAGAGATTGGCAGAGAGGGGCAGCAGTCACGGATCGGTTAATAAGGTGTATCAGTCTAGCACAGGGCTGGACTGGGACAAATATTTAGCCCTGGACTTTATCCAGACCTGCCCACTTTAATTTATATAGTGATAATAATAATGATATCAATGCAGATTGGGATAGATAGGGATGGATATAGATGGGATTAGGGGCTCCTCTACTAAACACTAAATATTGTTTTAATCATTAAAAAAATTCAAATCATTAAAAAAAAAAAAAATTAACACTGATGTGAACTCAAATGTTGAAGATGTGCAGAGTTTTCCTTTCTAATCGTATAAAAAGTATTGTGCATAGGACAGAACATATATCTGTCCTCCAAGTTTTAAAACATTTATTTTTCTGTATGAAAATGTGTTAACTGAAAATATACTCCTCGTTCACCTCTTTTATTATTTCACTTATTCTCCTCTGTATTTTTCTCCTCTTTCTCGCATCACTGCGTGTAGTGGGAGGACTAAAGTCATGCAGGAACATTGCTACAGCCACATTGGTTAGAATTTCAGAAACTGGCACTGCTGCTCAGCCATTGGCTGCCTTTCAGCATTGCAGCGGCGCTGATCTGAGCAAGGTTGCGCGCTATGAAGTGAGGTGATGGCCAGTGCGGATGACAGGTCTATCCCATACCTAGCCGCGTAGCCATTACTTTGACAGGCTCAGTAATGTATTTAGGTTTTGTGCTGCCTTGGGCCTAAGTAAACTCATGCACCCCCTAATTTAAATATAACCCACCCCTTCCTGGCAAGGCCACACCCCTTGTTTAAAACCCGCCCTGTCATCTTCGTGGGATGAGGAACAGAGGGACGCTGTGGGAGGAGGGAGAGAGGGACTCCGTGGGAGGAGGGACAGAGGGACCTCATGGGAGGAGGGACGCCGTGGGAGGAGGGACAGAGGGACCCCATGGGAGGAGGGACGCCGTGGGAGGAGGGACAGAGAGACCCCATGGGAGGAGGGACGCCGTGGGAGGAGGGACAGAGGGACCCCATGGGAGGAGGGATGCCATGGGAGAAGGGGCAGAGGGACGCCATGGGAGGAGGGAGATTTTTGCGGCGCCTCTCCACCTATTTTTTCAGCCGTGGTACACAGGCCCACACCTGCATCTCTGGACCCAGCCTAAAGACAAATAGTCGCTTCCTCATGCCAACCATGGTCCGCAGGTATATGGACAGGCTAGGGTAGTATATAGACAGGCTAGGGTAGTATATAGACAGGCTAGGGTAGTATATGGACAGGCTAGTGTAGTGTATATATAGACAGGCTAGTGTAGTACACAGACGGGCTAGGGTAGTACATAGACAGGCTAGGGTAGTAAACAGATAGGCTGGGGTAGTAAACAGACAGGCTAGGGTAGTAAACAGACAGGCTAGGGTAGTATATAGACAGGCTAGGGCAGTATACAGACAGGCTAGGGCAGCATACACACAGGCTAGGGTAGTAAACAGACAGGCTAGGGTAGTATATAGACAGGCTAGGGTAGTATATAGACAGGCTAGGGTAGTAAACAGACAGGCTAGGGTAGTACACATACAGTACGTACAGTCATTGAGTACCATCAATGACTGAGATTGATCTCATGGGGATTCACCTTCAAGCAGGGGCATTGCTAGGTAGCAAAAAGACCAGGGGCTTCAGCCCGAAGTCAGAGCCCAGCACCAGGGGGGGGGGGGGTGATGGTGTGGCAGACGGTGGGGTTGTATGGAGGGGGGTGTTACCTACCTGACACACACTGACCTACCTGGCTGACATACACTGACCTACATGACATACCTGAAACGTACTAACCTACCTGACATACACTGACCTACATGACATGCACTGACCTACCTGACACACACTAACCTACCTGGCTGACATACACTGACCTACATGACATACCTGAAACGTACTAACCTACCTGACATACACTGACCTACCTATCTGAGATACACTGACCTACCTGACCTACACTGACCTACATGACATGCACTGACCTACCTGACACACACTAATCTACCTGGCTGACATACACTGACCTACATGACATACCTGACACGTACTGACCTACCTGACATGCACTGACCTACCTGACATGCACTGACCTACCTAACATACACTGACCTACCTATCTGACATACACTGACCTACTTGACACACACTGACCTACCTATCTGACATACACTGACCTACCTGGCTGACACACACTGACCTACATGACACACACTGACCTGCCTGGCTGACATACACTGACCTACATGACATACCTGACACGCACTAATCTACCTGATACGCACTGACCTACTTAACACACACTGACCTACCTGACACACACTGACCTACCTATCTGACACACACTGACCTACTTGATACACTGACCTACCTGACATACACTGACCTACCTACCTGACACACACTGACCTACCTATCTGACCTACCTGACACACACTGGCCTACCTATCTGACGTACATGACACACACTGACCTACCTATCTGACATACACTGACACACACTGACCTACCTATCTGACATACACTGACCTACCTATCTGACATACACTGACCCACACTGACCTACCTGACATACCTTAAAGCCTAAGTTTATTTATTTAAAATTAGCCAAGGGGCAGTCAAATCATCAATTGCAGCCACTGTGCCCGTCAAATGCAGCCACTGTGCCCCGTCAAATGCAGCCACTGTGCCCCATCAATTGCAACCACTGTGCCCTGTGAAATGAAGCCACTGTGCCCGTCAAAAGAGAGAAGAGAGAGACTAGAGACAGAGAAGAAGAGAGAGAGAAGGAGAGAAGGGGAGAAAGCGAGAAAGCGAGAGAGAAGGAGAGCGAGAAACACAGAGAGAGAAACCTTTTTTTTTTTAAACCTTCGTTCTGTCCCACTCCCAGTCACAGCCACCATGGCCGTTATTCAGCGTGACTCTGGAGGTTGAGGGAGAAGGAGGCGTCGCGTTCTCGTGATCTCCTTCTGCTTTCCTCAGGCCAGGCGGCATATCACTCCGCCTGTCAATCAGTGCAGTGGGCGGCGCCACAACGGCCGAATCACACAGGTAAATTGCGGCTGCCGCCGCTGCTGTCTGACCTATTTTCTCTCCCTTTCTCTTCACTGCAGGATAGGGTTGCCCCCTTTTCTTTAAGCCAAACCTGTACGCTTTAGAGGTGCATGGCAAAAAATTTTGGAAAAAAAGCTGCATGGCAAATATTAGCACAACACATTTTGGAATGGATTTACACCTCTATTCATACATTATTATACGTGTATGGCGACTGCACAGTATATGTTTAAATAAGATTGGAGTGTATTAATACTTTATCCTTTGCGGTTTCCACGATCATTCACAATTCTTTTTTCACATTTAAATTAATATACACTATAGGATTGTAAAGACCTGGGACACCGTTTGGTGCACTAAGGAGAGCAATAATGCAGGATGCTTTATTGGTGAGTGTTACCCCCCATAATACAGGGGTCAGTGTTACCCCTCTATAATTTAGGGGCCCCCCATAGAGGACCTCCATTAGATCAGAGTCCCCTTATATCAGTGCTCCTCTTAGAGAGGAAAATGGAAAAAATGCAGCAAAAAAAAAATAGTTGTAAATGATGGTGGAAACCCCCAAGGATAATCCAAGTACTAATACACTCCAATCTTATTTAAACATATACTGTGCAATCTCCACACACATATAATAATGTATGAATAGAGGTGTAAACCTCCAATTCATTCCAAAATGTGCTAATATCCAATTTACTTTTTCGGATATTAGCAAAACACATTTTGGAATGGATTTACACCTCTATTCATACAGTATTATATGTGTGTGGCGATTGCACAGTATATGTTTAAATAAGATTGGAGTGTATTAATACTTGGATTACCCTTGGGGGGTTTCCACCATCATTCACAATTATTTGTTCACATTTAAATTAATATAATTATAGGGGGAGGATGCACTGCATTTTAATTTATTTTTGCATAGTTTTTTTCGAGGAGTTTTAGTTTTATTTTAGGTTTTTTTTTGTTTTTTTTTTTTAGATCAGAGTCCCCTATATCTGATCCTCTTTAGAGACAAACCGTCAGTCTCTAAGGGGGGTGCTGATACAAGGGGACTGTAATATAATGGGTTTCTCTGAGGAGAGGGAGGGGGAGGTAATATAAGGACAAACTGATCTAATGTGGTTGCTGATATAAGGAGAGTTTCCCTTATTTAGTAGAGGTCTCGGGGGGGGGGGTGCTGATCTAATGGCGGGTGCTGATTGCTGATCTAATGGGTCACCAGCAGTCAGCACCCCCTCTACATTAGCTCAGAGTCCCCTTATATCAGCACCCCCCTTAGATATCTCTAATAGATCAGTGACCCCTCCCCCCCATCAGTGTCCCCTGCCCCTAAAGACCCCCATTAGACTGCCTTACTGAGAGCCGTTTAGAATCAGGAAGTGTGGGTGCCGGAGTTTGGGGGCAGAGCGAAGCTGCTCTTCTGTAGTGCCATTTTCCTTCCTTCCATTGTGTGGGGGGGCTTGGGGAGAAGGCAAAGTAGAGGCAGATGCTGCATCGCTGTGCCCACTGTATCGGATGGACACATTTGAACTGGTACACTCACTCACAGGGCTGCTGTTAAGAATCATGGGGCCTCCACCCCCTGAGGGGGGAAAAGAGGTGGGGGGAGGGAGGTGAGAGAGGAGAAGGAGGCAGGAGAGAGAGGGGTTGCTGACACAGAGGAGGGTGGTGCTGACAGAGAGGGGGGGGCTGACAGAGAGGGGGTGGGCTGACAGAGAGGGGGACGCTGACAGAGAGGGGGGCACTGACAGAGAGGGTATGGGCTGACAGAGAGGGGGGGTGCTGACAGAGAGGGGGGCACTGACAGAGAGGGTATGGGCTGACAGAGAGGGGGGGTGCTGACAGAGAGGGGGTGCTGACGAGGGGGGTGCTGACAGGGGGTGGGCTGACAGAGAGGGGGGTGCTGACAGGGCGGGTGGGCTGACAGAGGGTGTGGGCTGACACAGAGGGGTGGGCTAACAGAGAGGGGGGTGCTGACAGAAAGGGGCGGGATGACAGAGGGGGGTGGCTTACAGAGAGGGGCATGCTGACAGGCTGGAGGAAGGGCAGATAACAGACCTCAGTAAAGAGGAGACACCGCGCGTCAGACAGGGAGGCGGGACTCCGGGCGGCCAGGATCACCCACAGTCCAGCCCAGCCCCGCCTCCACATGTGACCAGTCACCACCTCCACCGGCCAATCACAGACATGTCCGCCGCCTGCACAGCCAATCATAGAGCGCCCGCTGCCCAGCCCTTGTATGTGACAAAGTGTAACACAGATGTCATTGGGCACGGGAATCGGGATGCGCCGCTCTCGATCTTGCGGCTGGGGCCACTGGTCACAGCACAGCTGAGGATCATGTCTGTATGCAGCCGCGCTGCATAACTAGGCAGGGAGAAGAGGTGAGCGCTGGGGGGGGTGAGGGAGGTGGCTGTCCGATGGCTCAGTGCCTGTACATGCCTGCTCCTCTCTCCTCCACCTCCAATGCCGCCTGCCGCAGCCGCGACCCGCCCGCTAGTTTCTCCTCCATACCCGCCGCTGAGACTCGGGGCTATGGGCTCCACATTCGGGGCTCCAGCCTCGATAGCCACCCCCTGGTGACGCCTCTGCCTTCAAGTCCATTTCCATCTGTCTGGCCCCATCGCAAGTGGCCCCTTGATGAGAGCTGCTGTCTGATTCCAACTGGTAATCAAAGGCCCAGGATATTAGCCACAAGCGCTATACAGCTTACTGTCTGGTAAGCGTGAAATTTATGTGGTGGAGGGATTGTCCTGTTTGTGAGTCACTGTCACATTGAGAAAGTTCTGAGGAGTGATCTGCTCACTCTGATTACATGTGTGGGGACTTTGAAAAGTGATTCACACGCTTTTAAGAGTGATACACACAAATGTCACATTTTTGCCAATAAGTGTGATAATTCTATTTGAGTGGATTCCGGATAGAGGTTCACACACTATCAAGGGTGATTCACAGTCTTGTTTCTTATCTCAAAACTTTAACTTAATTATATTTACTCCTTTTTATGGTTCATCAATACCTTTGTAAGTGTTTTTTCACAATATTTATTACCGTACTTGTATTCATTATATTCAGTTGTGTTATTGTCACTAGTTCACTCTCAAAAGTGATTCACACACCTGAAAGAGAGATTCACATATTTAAATTTATTTTTGCACTTTGGTGTTTTGGTTTCTGTTCATTTATGTAACTGTTCAAACAATCATTAGCGCAGCTCATTTTTAACCCTCTTTTCGTATTTGTGTATGTATCATACAGTTGAGCCGCTGCTGCTCATTTACAGTTAGTTTAATAGTTAATTAGCGCGGTTTACCTTTTTACCATTGTATAAATAAGAAGGTAAGTATGGTGGCCTGAATTTATGGGAGGAGTCCGGAGGGTATTTAGGCAGCCCACTCATCTGTGGTCTTTGTTGGTTCCTCTACGCGATTCGTTACTAGGCCGACTCTTCCCAACTCACTCAGTGTTTGTGAGTTGTGCGTCCAGAGGCTTACGGTTCTCCGTTCATGGTCTTTCTTAGATTGAGTCTTGCTCAACTGTCGCAGGTAGGATTCGTATACTATTTCTTCATTTCACGTGTAGACGTTTCGTTCACCACAAACTCGTTTCTCAGTTTATTAAGCACAGGCCTCGAGCCGATTCATATCGGTTTAATTCGTACATTCTTTTCATTTTTCGTTGTTACATACTACAGTCCGACACAACGATCTGTGACGGTTCATGGCATGTTATTTCATTACGCATACCACATAGTCGGGGACTAATCCAGCTGCAATATCGGCTCAATGATTCATATTAGATGTTTATTTATTTTTTAGTTCTGCTCATTTCATTTAAACACTCTACAGTCCGGTCCGAATCTAGTCGCAATTGCTGCACACTGGTTCATATTGCTGTCATGTCTATCGTTTCAGTTATTTTATTTTGTATACCCCGCAGTCCGATCCAAATCCAGTCGCATCAGTGACACACCGATTCATGTTGGCTTAATTTTCGGTCATTGCATCTCATTTCATTCCATACCCTTCAGTCCGGTTCATTGTCAGTCGCAATTGCAGCGCACCAATTCGTATCACTGTCATGTCAATCATTTCTTCCATTTTATTTCGTATACCCTACACTCCGATCCGAATCCAGACGCCTTAGCAGCACACCGATTTGAATTGGCTTCATTTTCGGTCATTGATTTAGTTTCATTCCATTCCATACTCTACAGTCCGGTTCCTTATCGCCTTATCAACTTAAATAGTGCAACACGTTCTGACTAGGCCGAGTAGACATCCGTTGGGGTTTTACCTCGCCACACACCCCACTCCCTCACTGGCCACTTTCCTCATCCAAGGATTCACATCAGGATTTCATACCGGCCTCATCATACTACCCCACTCGACTCACAAGTTCAGGAAACTCCGGTCAGGGGCTATCGATGAACAAGCTATAGACAATATATTACAGGCGGAACTGGACTGAGGGTTCATCATTGACCCCTTCACGCAGTCACCTTTCACCATCTGGAAAATTATCCCTATAGGGCTTGACAAGGGCAAGTTCTCGAAAAAACTTTGGTTGGTGTACGACTTGTCTGCGCCTCATTCTTCCCACATCCCGAGTCTGAATTCCTTAATTTCTTCAGAGGAATTCTCCCTGAAATATGCTTCAGTGGACCTGGAGATTCAAGCCATTGTTATTATAGGTACAGGCGCGTGGCTGTCTAAAGCTGACATATCAGACGCAGTTAAGTTCCTGCCCATTGAGCCATCCCTCTGGTGTTGGAACAGCATTAAATGAAAAGAGTCATATTACTTTGCCACCAAGTTGACCTTCGGCTCCAAAAGCAGCCCATGGCCATTCGATACCTTCGCAGAGTCCCTTATTTGGTTCCTGTTGCACCAAGCCCAGTGCCAGTTGGTCATTCATTATCTGGACGACTTCCCACTAATCGAACGACCTAGATAGGTTGAGAGTGGTCTTTGGTAATCTCAACGTGCCCATAGCAGAACATAAAGTGGAAGGCCCGGCACACTCCATCACCTTCCTTGGCGTCAATCTTGACACTCGCTCCATGCAGTCTAGCCTGCCCCCCGACAAACTAGCCCAAATCAGGTCGGTCCTTCACGACTTTACCCATTCACAAGGGTGTACTAAGAGACAGCTATAATCCTTGTTAGGGATGCTCAATTTTGCTACGAGGATTATTCCCCAGGGGCGATCTTTCATTTCGCGCCTCTTGGTTTTCCTCTCTCAGGTACAGGACCTGGACACAGCAGCAATAGCGGATCTGTCTATGTGGGACGAGTTCCTTACTAATTGGAATGGCTTATCCATGTTCATCTTGTCAGCATCAGCTCTATCGCCTCAGGTAGTAACAGATGCCGCAGCCTCCACAGGCTTTGCTGCAATTTTTGGCCATCATTGGTTTGCAGGGCCAAGGCCTCCAGAAATCCTCCTAATCTCCAGTTTTATTCAGTCTTCCTCACTTTTCAAACTGTCCCCCATCGTGGCAGCCGCTCAGGTCTGGGGCCATACCTTGACCGGACAAACCGTGGTCTTCGCCACAGACAACCAGGCCACGGCCGACAATATTAACAAGGGCAGGTCCAAGTCGCTCCCCATCATGTCCTTCCTATGCAGGCTGGTACAATTGTCCCTGCAGCATCAATTCAATGTTCACTGCACGTATATTTCGGGCAAGTGCAACGTCGCAGCTGACACACTATCCCGTTTTAACTTAAAACGGAGTTCCACACAAAAATGGAACTTCCACTTTTCTGAACCCTCCCCCCCTCCGGTGTCACATTTGGCACCTTTCAGGGGGAGGGGGGTGCAGATACCTGTCTAAGACAGGTATTTGCACCCACTTCCGGCATAGACTCCCATGGGAGTCTACGCCTCTTCCCGTCCCCACCGCGCTGTCTCCTGGGAAACACACAGCTCCCAGGAGAGAGCGGGGACCACTTACGATGCGCAGCGCTACTCGCGCATGCGCAGTAGGGAACCGGGAAGTGAAGCCGCAACGCTTCACTTCCTGATTCCCTCACCCAAGATGGCGGCGGCAGCTGCCGAGAACCTAGCGGGTTCTCGGCGTCGCCTGCCGACATCGCTGGACCCTGGTACAGGTAAGTGGCCATGTATTAAAAGTCAGCAGCTGCAGTATTTGTAGCTGCTGGCTTTTAATTTTTTTTTTTTTTTGGCGGTGTGGGTGGACCCACGCTTTAATTTAATTCTTTCAGCAGTAACCCGGAGACGACCCAACGTCATCTCCTATCCCACCTTGGTCTCAACTGACATTGGATTGAAGATGCTCCTTCTCAGCGTAACCAAGCTCATCAATCAGTCTTTTTCCCACAACACACTGGAGCATCCTGCATCCTGCTCCAGGGCAACGTCAGGAGACATTAGGCACATACTAGCCTTCATATCATATTGCCACACATGACTGGCTCTATCACATAACACCATTAGGCTATACCTAGCTGGAATCCATCCCTTCTTGGCCTTACAGGACCCCGGAAAGCCGTCCTTGTTCGCAGCTCATACGGTCCGATCTATCCTGCGTGGCATTCAGAAGCAGCAGCCCGTATCCAACTCCAAACGCTTACCCATCACTAGTGCTATCTTCAGAGACATGTCGACTATCCTCTCTCGTTCCCCATTTGGATTTCTCCCCAGCCTGGTCATTTAAGCTGTCATCTACCTGGTCTTTTACGGATTTCTGCAGCCTAGCGAGTTTACTTGTAATGGCCCCACCGGCCAGGTACTGTGTAGAAACCACCTGGCTCGCTTCCAAGACCACTTAATTCTCCACCTCATAGTATCCAAAACCCAGCAATCTGACTCCAGGGTCGTCATCCAACTTTTCCAGACCAACAACATCTGGTGCCCAGTAGCGATACTCGACCGTCTACTGTCTCACCTACCCAGCCAGGTGAACTCTAGCTCCCTGCTACCTTTTCTGACCAGCCCCTTGAGTGGCAGCCAGTTCATCAGGCATGTCAGGATTCTCCTGCTTAACCTAGGCCTCGACCCCAGCCGGTACTCTGGACACTCCTTCTCAATCAAAGCAGCCTCGGCCGCATCTCAGCATGGGGTTCTAGACCATATCATTAAGAAGTTAGGCAGGTGGAAATCTGCCTGCTTCGGTACATTCTGAACCCTCAGGTAGAAATGTTGCAAGTATTCACCAAACTTGCTCAGTAAATGTCACAAGACCAATAAAGAGTTTCTCCCCTATCTGAATGTTTTTGCCCCATTTTTTGGTATATCGGCCAGCAGACCAGGGCACACTTCAGGTCTATGTTATGTTGTGAGTCTTGTGGTGTGTTTATTTGGTTCATATCCATCTCGGTTGAAGGGCTTCGACCATAAATAAGGCCAGTATGGTGGCGTGAATTTATGGGAGGAGTCCAGAGGGTATTTAAGCAGCCCGCTCATCTATGGTCTTCGTCGGTTGCTGTGCGCGATACCCTCCCTCCCATTCCCCTTTTTTAGGGCACTTCTCAGCACATTTCTCTCCACAAGCATCTATTACTTATCTTGGGTATGCCCCCTTTTTTGGTATACCGGCCAGCAGACCAGGGCACACTTCAGGTCTATGTTATGTTATGAGTCTTGTGGCGTGTTTATGTGGTTCAGATCCATGTAATGTTCTAGCAAATACATGCTGATTTTTATTTGTAAACAAAAAGCATGGGTCTGGTCTTCAACTGGTTAAAGTGTAGTTCACCTTCTGAACATGTTACATGTTACACCCATATTTAAGAAGTAACGTGTTTAGTACCATACACCTCACCCCCTGATACCCCTTTCCTGTGTGGGGGTTCTTCTCCAGGCATCTGCCCCCACACAGCCACGTCATTCATTCACAGGGATTTGTGAATGAATGAACTTCAAAACCTTATTAGCCCCTTCATAGTTCACTGACTGTTCCTGCAGCTCAGTAACTGTTTGCTCGTACAGAGGTATGGGCAGAAAGCTGTACTGTGTGTCCGCAGAAGCCACGATCCACTAATTGTGGGTGCAATTCTTTGCAGGCCCCTCCATTTCAATGTAAAAAAAAAAAAATAGATGCACATTTTTTTACCTGTAAAATCACATGCCTTTATTATTTTTTTTACTAAAGCCCAGATCCTCTTCTTCTAGGGTCCCTCTTCACTGCTCCTGGGCCCTCCCTCCTGTTGAGTGCCCCCAAAGCAAGAAGCTTGCTATGGAGGCACCCAAATGAACTGTGTGTTCATTCAGACACAGAGCTGAGGTTCGGTCCCACCCCGTCTCTCTCCTGATTGGCTACTGACTTTGACAGCCTCAGGTGCCAATGGTGCCGCTGCTGTGTCTCAGCCAATCAGGAGGGGGAGTCCCAGGTGGCCGAGGGACTCATAGACATCGTTGGACAGAGAGGGGGCTCAGGTAAGTATTAGGTGGCTGAGGGGGGCTGCTGCACACAGAAGGTTTTTTTATCTTAATGCATAGAATGCATTAAGATCATAGGTGTGCGCAACCTATTGCATTAGGGTGTGCACCTCAAAGCTCCAACACATTTGCGTTCGACATATTTACTGGCCTCCTACCCGCTCTCCATCCTGAAACAATGGGAGGAAGGGGGAGAAAAAGAGCACATGGGAGACCCGGGCAACAGAAGGAAGAGGAACAGGGAAATGAGGGGTGGCGGGGGTGGCATATATTAGTACCAATCCCCTATATTTTCCTCCTGTGGCAGCTGAATGTTGACAAAAGGGAGAGAAGAAGCCTACTTTCAGCTGCTGCAGGAGGAAAATACAGATCGGTTCCACTAAATTCCACCCACGCCACCTCTCCTGTCCAGGTTCTGAGGGTCGGCAAGGAAGGGTTGTGGTTTACCTGTCACATGCCCACCATTGACAGGTTGCCAATCCCAGGATTAGGGTGTGCCCAGGCACACCTGGCACACCCCTTGCGCACGCCTATGATTAAGATAAAAAAAAAAACTTTTGACTTTACAACCCTTTTAACCTTTATCTTGACAATAACTCTACGGCTAATATTTCTGGTTGATAGCAGGTTTGAGAGTTAAAAACACATAACTGTGCATTCCTAGTTTGCTGCTGCATTCTAAAAACATTCTGATGGAAAGAGGCATTTTAAATGTGGACATATTGTGATCAAAAAGGGGTTAAATGGGAACTTCAGTGGGGAATATGAAAATTAAAGTCAGCATCTACTACAGATGCTGACCTTTAAGAAATAGATATTTACCAGTTCATGCAGTGCAGTGCTTTTCAACTCACCAATGCCTCTCAGAGTGCATGTTCCTCCATGTACCCATCTTGGTTTTTGGATGCTGGCTATCACTTCCTGATGATACAGTCTGTACTCTTGCATGAGACATGGTCTGCCTTGTGACTGGTCTTACATCCTCCTGGGATGTATGATGTTATCCCAGGAGACTGAAGAAGGGGAGAGGGGAGGGGATGGACTGAGGTAACATCATCCATACCTAGGGCAGAGATAAGGACCTGGAAATAGGTACTACCAAAAAAAGGTGCATGCTAGAGGAAATTAAATTAAACAAGGTATGTTTAAATTTTGGGTGAAGGTCTGCTTTAAGAAAGAACAACAAAGCAGAATTGCTGTGCTGGACTGTACAGTACTAATTGAAGAGCATATTCTGCACCTATTTTAATGCTGTTTTTAACTAAAAAATCATGTGGGTGGCTTTCTCTATTTTTAGTTAAACGGTGTTTAAACATATTCCGCTATGAGGAGGCTTTGTTTTATTGAGAGACACATGTTGTGAACCTGAGTGCACTTATGGGAGACTCATTATTGTCGTGGCTTTAGGATTTGGAAACATATTGATGAGACACCAGACACCAGAGGAAGGGGACCGTCCTGGAGGTTGCCTAGGATCACATACGTGCATGTCTGACCCTTTGTAATAGGGGGTCAACTTCGTTGGGTAAGAGGCTGTATGTGGTGGTGGAACTTTATATGTGCTATCCATCATCTATATACCTCGGATCTTGTGTATCATGTTATGCTGTTACTCCTCTTAGGGATAATGGTCTTGATTTACACTGTATTTTTTTTTTTTTTTTTATGATAAGCACTGCATTTTATGTTTTTTATTGATTATATTTGAGACCAATAAATGTCCTAGCAGCTTTCCAATATTTGTCAGTGAGTCTAAGCATGGACAATTTATCTGGGTTTCATTTGAATAATCTGCACATATAATGAGTTGATATGGTTGCCAATATATAGATTTTATTTTTATTTTTTTTGATGACACATACATTTAATAATATAAATAAAAGATATATATATATATATATATATATATATATATATATATATATAAAATATAAATGTATTTACATTATGCTAATAACATTAATGTGTATGATTCCATTTAAGAAGGCAGTTTGCTGCACGTCACAGAAAAACTTTTAGGCCACCAACTACTGTCAACACTGCATTTGTGACAATGCTGCAGGCAGGCTCTGATAAGACTGGATGTGAATTTGCTATTAGTGTAAAAGTCAGTGTTCCAAATGCACCTCCCTTATTTTATCATTATCTCATAACATTTTCCGGCTGTCTCTGATCTCAACAAGAAAGTAGATTGTAAGATAGTTGTTCTCCTCTGCAGTAATTTAAAGTCCTGCTCCCATTGCACTTCACGCTCCTATCCAATTTGCTTTCTCTGGTATAACTATAAACAGAAATTATGTTTTTACAGGTTTTCCCAGGAAAGTCCCATATCTCTAGTTTGCTTCACTCCTTATCATCTCAAACTGGTGTATATTTTCTGTCTAGCAGTCTAGTTATTCAGTTGATATAGGTTCATGAGTACATAGATACGTTTTTCTTTGTGGGAAATGCCACCCAATTTACTGTAGAGTACACACAGTGCAATAACATTTCCTGTCATTGCTTACAGATCTCGACTATAAACTACGTAACAAAATTATAGACAGCAGAGTCCAGTCAATTAAGAATCATATAGAGACGCCAAAGACCAAGGTGACAATAATATGTATAACATCATCTTCAATGCATCAGTTACTGATATAGTGATGATGTTATTTCACATGGATGTACAGTGCCTTGAAAAAGTACATTTTCCACATTTTGTCATGTTACAACAAAAAACGTAAATGTATTTTATTGGGATTTTATATGATAGACCAACACAAAGTGGCACATAATTGTGAAGTGGAAGGAAAATGATAAATAGTTTTCAATAAATATTTGAAAAGTGTGCCATACATTTGTATTCAGGCCCCTTTACTCTGATACCCCTAACTAAAACCTAGTGGAACCCATTGCCTTCAGAAGTCATCTAATTAGTAAATAGAGTACACCTGTGTGTAATTTAATCTCAGTATAAATACAGCTGTTCTGTGAAGCCCTCAGATGTTTGTTAGAGAACCTTAGTGAACAAACAGCATCATAAAGGCCAAGGAACACACCAGACAGGACAATAAACTTATACAGAAGTTTAAAGCAAGGTTAGGTTAATAAAAATATCCCAAGCTTTGAACATCTCACAGAGCACTGTTCAATTCATCATCCGAAAATGGAAAAAGTATGGCACAACTGCAAACCTATCAAGACATGGCCGTCCACCTAAACTGACAGGCCGGGCAAGGAGAGAATTAATCAGAGAAGCAGCCAAAAGGCCCATGGTAACTCTGGAGGAGCTGCAGAGATTTACAGCTCAAGTGGGAGAATCTGTCCACAAACTATTAGTCCTTCACGCCACAAAGCCTTTATGGAAGAGTGGCAAGAAGAAAGCCATTGTTGAAAAAAAGCCATAAGAAGTCCCGTTTGCAGTTTGCGAGAAGCCATGTGGGGGGACACAGCAAACATGTGGAAGAATGTGCTCTGGTCAGATGAGAACAAAATTTAACTTTTTGGCCTAAAAGTAAAACGCTAAGTGTGATGAAAAACTAACACTGCACATCACCCGGAACACACCATCACCACCATGAAACGTGGTGGTGACAGCATCATGTTGTGGGGATGCTTTTCTTAAGCAGGGACAGGGAAGCTGGTCAGAGTTGATGGGAAGATGGATGGAGCCAAATACAGGGCAATCTTAGAAGAAAACCTGTTATGCTGTGTACACACGATCGGAATTTCGGACAACAAATGTTCGATGTGAGCTTGTTGTCATAAATTCAGACTGTGTGTAGGCTCCATCGGACATTTTTTTTTCCCGACCAACAAAATTTGAGAGCTGGTTCTCAAATTTTCTGACAACAAAATCCGTTGTCATAAATTCCGATCGTGTGTACACAATTCCGATGCACAAAATTCCACGCATGCTCGGAATCAAGCAAAAGAGCCGCACTAGCTATTGGACTTCCTTTTTCTAGTCCCATCGTATGTGTTGTACGTCACCGCGTTCTTGATGTTCGGAATTTCCAACAACATTTGTGCGACCGTGTGTATGCAAGACAAGATTCAGCCAACACCCGTTGAAAATAAATCCACGGTTTGGTTGTCAGAAACTCCGATCATCTGTACACGGCATTAGAGTCTGCAAAAGACTTGAGACTGGGGCAGATGGTTCACCTTCCAGCAGGACAATGGCCCTATCAAATACAGCCAGAGCTACAATGGAATGGTTGAGATCAAAGCATATTCATGTGTTAGAATGGGCCAGTCAAAGTCCAAATCTAAATCCAATTGAGAATCTGTGGCAATACTTGAAAATTGCTTTTTACAGACTCTCTCCATCCAATCTGACAGAGCTTGAGCTATTTTGCAAAGAAGAATGGGCAAACATTTAGATGTGTAAAGCTGGTAGAGATATACCCAAAAAGACTTGCAGTGTCATTGCAGCGAAAGGTGGTTCTACAAAGTATTGTCTACACACAGGTCGACTCTAGTTACTAATTAGCTGACTCCTAAAGGCAATGGGTTCCACTAGATTTTATTTAGGGGTTTCAGAGTAAAGGGGGCTGAATACAAATGCATGGCACACTTTTCAGATATTTATTTGTAAAAAAATTGGAAAACCATTTATTATTTTCCTTCCACTTCACAATTATTTGCCACTTTGTGTTGGTCTATCACATAAAATCCCAAAATAGAACATTTACGTTTTTGGTTGTAACATGACAAAATGTGGAAAATTTCAAGGGGTATGAACACTTTTTCAAGGCACTGTACATATGCCACTATTACAGTGCTGTCCAAGTCATTTCAATATAAGGTGGATTTTTATTTCTTTTGCACCTGAATGGGTAAAAGTCGTATTACAGTAATTAAGTTCTCAACTCAGTTACCTAAAAGGTTTCTGGCATGTTTACATTGCATCTCACTTGCATCTCACAGTCTGGAGTGAGGTGGGATGAAATCCAATCACATGCAAGACAATCTGAACACTGAGCTTCTGTATGTGGTTAGATGTTTGAAGTAAACAGATTAAGGCCGGGTTCACACCTATGCGAATTAGATGCGGGGAAACCCGCATCTAATTCGCATAGCAGGAGAATGTGACTGGCTCCCTATGGAACCGGTTCACATATCTCCATGCGTCTTTGGCTCCATTTCAGGGCCGAATTCAGGCATAAAATCTACCCTGATTCGTCCCTGAAACCAGGAATAGGGACGCACAGCAATCCTGTGCGATCCGCAGCGGGTTCCAGTGTGAAACGAGCCTAAAGCATAAGTTGAGCTACTTAAAAAAATATACAAAATAAGCACAAGGGACATTACTTCCCTTCAGTTCCTTGCCCTTCTGTCTAATTCAGTAGAAATCTTTCTCTTCTGACGTTAACTCCCCCCCAAACCATAACTGAGAAGCTGTCACAAGCTCTCATCCAGAGTTCCTGACTATGCCTACCCTTTCCGCCCAGCTTCTCCATTCATTACTTTTATAGATTCTATAGACTAATATACACTCAACGGCCAATTTATTAAGCACACCTGTTCAATTGCTTGGTAACACAAATTGGTAATCAGCCAATCACATGGCAGCAACTCATTGCACTTAGGCATCTAGACATGGTAAAGATGGCTTGCTGAAGTTCCAGCTGAGCATCACAATGGGGAAGAAATGAGATTGAAGTATCTTTGAATGTGGCATGGTTGTTGGTGCCAGACGGGCTGGTCTGGGTATTTAAAAAACTGATGATCTACTGGGATTTTCACGCACAACCATCTCTAGAGTTTACAAATAATGGTCCGAAAGAGAGAAAATATCCAGTGAGTGTCAAGACCAAAAAAAATTGTGCAGGGCAACCAAACAATTATTATCATACCTATAATCAGTATAGTGCAAATCTATACTTCAACACATACAAAAATATACAAAAACATGAAAAAAAGCATGCTAGGAAATTCTAAAAAAGGTATAAGCAGCAAACCTTCTGTGGGACATGTGCACAGTAAGCAAACATAAAATATATATAGGTTGCGCTATTCAATCATATAAATTAAATCAGTCCACAAATAATGTGACATCAATTTGGAATAAGTAAAAAATCAGTCCACAAGTGAAGTGAAAATGACTCCTGCCACCACCGAAGTCATACAGATATCAGTGCCTCCACCAACAGCTAAAGGGCTCACTTACCAGCTTCTATTTAACCTTCATTACAAGGGATCGTTAGCGCTTGTGGATTTAGCCCAGCCAAGGCATTTCTCCAGGTCCAGATAGTCTCCCAACACATTCACTCCTTGATGCCGTAAGGATACGGTGGTATCTCAAAAGAACGCCAGAGCGTCACGCTGACTTCACCAATCCCATATGTACCCTACAGGATGGGTTGTTTTGTGTGGTGGCCGACACATGACATATCTAAGGTGCGTTATATCAGTGGCAGCTGTAAGTGCATTTCTTTTATTTTAATACAGTTACAAAGATTTTACACTATGTGGAGCACTTTGTTCTTTTGAGATACCACCATATCCTTTATGGCAGTGGTTTTCAACTCCTGTCCTCAGGACCCACTAACAGTCCAAATTTTAAGTATTACCTTGTTGAGATGCAGACTAGAATACTGTAATCACTGAGCAGCAAATGCTATCCCCTGTGTTGTATTTCAGTTATCTTGCAAACCTGACCTGTTGGTGGGTCCTGAGGACAGGAGTTGAGAACCACTGCTTTACGGCATCAAGGGGTGAATGTGTTGGGTGACCATCTGGACCTGGAGAAATGCCTTGGCTGGGCTAAAGCCACAAGCACTAACGATCCCTTGTAATGAGGGATCAATAGGAGCTGGTAAGCGAGCCCTTTAGCTGTTGGTGGAGGCACTGGTATCTGTATCACTTCGGTGGTGGATAGTGGAGATCGCTATCAGGAGTCATTTTCACTTCACTTGTGGACTGATTTTTTACTAATTTCACATACAAAAATATATATTACAATTAATAGGTGCATACAAATACAAAAAGAGAGCATATATGAAAAGTACATATATGACAGTCCACCTCTGTGCACTCTAATACACATGTGGTCTCTTGCCAAATCACAGTCCACTCCTTATATAATCTTCTGTTCCACTGTGTTCTATATCCACACACACATGCTCTCTTAAAATTAACTGCCCAGTATTTATCACCTTCGTGCTACACCACCTATTGAAGCTGCCTCTTACTTCATCTGGAGACCCCCATAAAGGAAGGTCAGCACAAGCCTTCCCAGATCACTGGATGAAATCACTGCAGAAGCTCTCCAGGAGATAATTAAAAAGACATCAGGATCAGGGTACAGCTAACTCCTCCCTCAGCCACCAGAGCTCAGCCAGGAATAGAACCAATAAAACCATCATGGTTTAGTATATCAAAACAAGGGACTACTTTATTTAAAACACAATTGAAAAGTATTCACAAGGAGAGTGCACTCTCCAATCCAGTGCACTGAATACAACAGATAGGTTTCACAATGTCCAGAAATCTCCTTTTACATGGAAACATCCATCTCAAAGAGAATATAGAATGGCCATTTACCTCCTGTCAGGTGGACTGGCATCACGTGGCTCCTCCTTCTGATGCATTTTGTCACGTGGTACTGTGACTTCTTCATAGGGAAAAACAGTGAGCTGCAGTTGTGTGGACAAAAATGCCTTGTTGATGTCAGAGGTCAGAGGAAAATTGACATACTGGTTTGAGATGATAGAAAGGCAACAGTAACTCAAATAACCACTTATTACAACCAAGGTATGCAGAATATCATCTCTGAATGCACAACACATCAAACTTTGAAGCAGATGGGCTACAGCAGCAGAAGACCACACCGGGTGCCACTCCTGTCAGCTAAGAAGTGGAAACTGAGGCTACGATTTGCACAGGCTCTCCAAAATTGGATAATAGAAGATTGGAAAAATGTTGCCTGGTCCGATGAGTCTCAATTACAGCGGCAATATTTACATGGTAGGGTCAGAATTTGGCATAAATGACATGAAATCATGGATCTATCCTGCCTTGTATCAACTGGATATTTCTTGCCACACTTTGAGCTCCTTTGTACCAATTGAGCATCATTTAAATGCCACAGCCTACCTGAGTATTTTTGCTGACCATGTCCATCCCTTTTTGACTACAGTGTACCCATCTTCTGATGTCTACTTCCAACAGGATAATGCACCATGTCACAAAGCTCAAATCATCTCAAACTGGTTTCTTGAACATGACAATGAGGTCACTGTACTCTAATGGCCTCCAGATCTCAATCCAATAGAGCACCTTTGGGATGTGGTGGAACCAGAGATTCACATCATGGATGTGCAACCGACAAATCTGCAGCAACTGATGCTTTCATGTCAATATGGGCCAAAATCTCTGAGTAATGTTCCCAACACCTTGTTGAATCGATGCCATGAAGAAATAAGGCAGTTCTGAAGGCAAAAGGGGGTCCAACCTGGTACTAACAAGGTGTACCTAATAAAGTGGTTGGTCACAGTCACAGATCACTGTGCATGTCAAGCCAAAAACGTGTTTTTTAGTTTAGGATACAGTAGGGAAAAGTTTAAAATCCTGATGGGTTTTTAATGTTATCCAGGGCACAGTTAGGGAGATGTACCCTCATTCCCAGTCTTGCTGACAATGGTATTACAAAGATAGTAATACACATATAACAGGGGTTTTAGGCTTTCCCTATTTTGCATTGCTCTTGGAGAGTTACCTTCACTTTCTGTCTGGCAAAATGTGGTCAGCAGGACAAGAAAACAGCAGAAAAAAACTGAAATGGGTTCTAACCCTGCTTTTGTTAATCTAAAACCATAGAAAAAAAAATTAACCTTTGCATATACTTTAAAAGTGGATTTTGGTTGGTTGGTTGTATTGATAAATACTCAGTCTGGAAACAAAAGCAGCCCTGGTGTAAAATATCCACCAGCTTGCATGTGTTTCTGTTATCAAACTTTTCCAAACCAAGCAGTACAGTTTTTTTTAAGCTATTGGCCTCACTGCCAACTGAGTACAGCCATGGGATCAAAATGCAGAATGTGTATAGGCTACAGTGGGCTTTGTTGTTATAGCAGCTCATTGAAAATGTGTGTAATATGCCCAATACATCAGAACAAACCAAACTATAACTGGCATTGAAGTAGGAGGTATTACACCCAAATTATGTATATTTGCAGACGATATATTACTTTTTCTATCATCACCACAGGTCTCTGGTCCTAACTTAATACCAGCTCTTGATGGGTTTGCAGCCCTATCCGGCCTTATGATTAATCCTAAGAAATGCCTAGTGCTTAATATTTCACTCACAAACATGGAATTGATCCCGGCTAGGGCTGCACTCCCATTCACATGGGCAGAAAAATCAATCCCATATCTTGGAATTCATTTAACAGCATCTCATTCTGACTTATTCTCAACCAATTATCCTCCTGTATTAAGACAGATCACAAATCTAATAAAACAATGGTCGCAACTTCCTTTATCCTGGATAGGGAAGATTAATGCAATCAAAATGACTATTCTACCCAAATTGCTTTATCTATTCAGAGTCCTCCCTATTCCAATTCCTTCCTATTTTTTGAGAATAGTACAAAAAAGAGCAACTTCGTTTATATGGGGCTCTTCTAAACCACGTATACCTATACACACACTACATCTTCCCAAAAATAAAGGAGGCCTGGGATACCCTAATTTTACTAACTACTACAGAGCAGCACATTTGGCCAGTCTGTCCAAATACCATGCAAAACAGGAAATCCCATTATGGGTATTTATAGAGGCTTCAGAAAATGACCCTCTATTAATATCAAATTTATTATGGCTTGATCCTAAAGACCGCTTTAAAATTCATAATCCCATAACTAAACACTTCTTATCTCTCTGGGATAAACTAAAAACCAAATATCAGTTACAATCTCCACACAATCCTCTCCTTTCTTTTATCAGAAATCCGGCCTTTTATCCGGCATGGATCTACCCAAATTCTTTTAAAGCTTGGACAACATCAGGCATTCAGACACTAAATGACTTCATAGCATCTAAATCATTCCTTTCATTCCCATCGCTTAGAGAAAAATATGATCTACCAAACTCTGAGATATTTAGATATCTCCAAATCAAAAATTTCTATACACCATTCCTAAAGGGGGATACACCATTATCCCAATTATCCATTTTTGAATCAATCTGTACAAAAGATCCATTTGCTAAAGGTACAATTTCATCACTTTATAATCAATTATATGGAGTAGCAAATCTTAATAGACCCTCTTACGTTCAGAGGTGGGAGGAGGACCTGGGACGAACTTTAGAAGACACGGACTGGTCTAACATATGGCTCACATCTAAGTCATCTTCACCCAACATCTTAGCACTGGAGACAAATTATAAAGTCCTAACTCGCTGGTACCTTGTACCCGCTAGAGTGGCAAAATATTCACCTAATACCTCAGCTCTTTGTTTTCGAGGATGCCCAGAAATAGGCACATATTTACACATATGGTGGACGTGCCCAGTAATCCAAACCTTCTGGAAGGAAGTCTTCGTGATTGCATCTAAAATATTTAAAAAAATAATACAACCAGATCCATATTTAACTTTACTTAATCTAAAACCGGAATGGTTAACACTCTCTCAATTCAAACTTATGATCCAACTAATAACAGCTGCAAAACAAACAGTGGCCAAGGCATGGAAATCTCCTACATTGGTACTAGCAGAAACAATTCACAGAATGAATAATACAATGTCCCATGCTAAGATGGTAGCCATCGATCAAAATCAAATTCCAAAATTTGAAAAACTTTGGCATCCTTGGATAAAACAACAGTTCCTGTCAAACTTCAATGACTCTGTCCTGTTGCCATGGTAACAGATTAAATGACTTACAGAGACACCCATTCTAAGGCTTCAAATAGAACTAAAAAGAATAATAAACTGACGAGTGGGACAACCTTGTGGACCATACCTCTGCCTTTCAACCCTTTTTCTTCTTTCTCTTTCCTTTTCTCCACCTTACGATTAAAGCTCATTATCAGAATTTATTTGATCTATATACACTCTACTTGTAAACAATATGTATAGTAGGTATAAATCATTTAAATACCTACAAAAGTAACTAAGGAAATTATATATATCTTTAATTTAGGTTTACGTGAACCCAATGTTTAATATTTGAAATTTCATGATATTTACCTATATAAACCCTACTGTAAAACAATGAGCTTACTTTATAGATCCTTGTAAACTTACTTTATGTATCTTTATAACATTGTATACTCAATAAACTTTTTTTTTGACAAGGAAAATGTGTGTAATATTTGTATCCAATAAATTCTAATGATACCATCAAGTTACAATATATCTATACATGTTCCAAGACTTTTCTCCATATTCTATGAAACCCTCTAGGATAACCTGTATTTTTTATTTAACATTCTTTTATGATTAATAACCTAATGAAATAAAACATTTGTTCAAGTTTATAGTTACGATGTTAGGGTTCATCCATCTAAAGGATATTTTATTAAATCTACTAGGACATACTTTATATTTTTATAATACTCTTTTAGAGATGACTTCATTAACTAAACATTTCCTTGAGTTCATTTTCATGGGGTCTAGGTTCATTCATTGAAGAAATATTGCTTCCTTTGCTATGAATAAATATGGGTAATATGTTGTCATCATTTTTTACATGTAAAATATCAAACATTTTCTGTTCAGATATTAGAAGTATGGTAGAGGGAAAAAAAATTGATACACAGCCCCAGATTATGTACCAAAAGTCTGCTTTTTTCCTGACATGAAATTTGTTTAGCATAGGGCAGTATGACCGTATTAAAATGGACCTTCCTCACTTAAAAAAACAGAAATGCCACCTAAATGTATGTAGGGAAACATATACGTATAGCAATACTTTTTATTTGGTGGTCTGTGCTGCCCTCATTCTGAATCCCATGCCGCCATTTTTGAATAAATTGTTATCATTGGCCAGTTCCTTCTTAATTGGTTTTCTACACCTGTGCCTGATGACATCTGTGCCAGACCTCATTCATGTGCTGTATGAGATATAGCGCAGTTTAATATTGTTTCATCATCATGCCATCTAACACCATGTTGCTAAAACCATGGCAACATATAAATAAATAAAAAGCATTTTCCCCAAGAACTTGCAAGAGCATGTGCATCATAACTGTGTTGGGCTGCCATTCAAAACGATTGGTACTGAAACTGTGATCTATGTGCATTAGATCTATGATCTACATGCAAAACTGCAACACAGTGCAGAAGTGTATTTCAGCCCTAAGATATTTGTACAGCTGCATTGTTTTTCAGGATAACATTAGTAACTTGGATAAATTACTTGTTGCCTGGAATTCCCCTTTACAATATGTCTAGGGCCAAACCCTTTTATTCTTAAACATTCATTAACCACTTCAGCCCGGAAGAATTCATCCCCTTCCTGACCAAAGCACTTTTTGCGATTCGGCACTGCCGTGCAACTTTGTACCCAAACAAAATTGACGAAATTTTTTTCCCACAAATAGAGCTTTCTTTTAGTAGTATTTGATCACCTCTGCGGTTTTTATTTTTTGCGCTATAAACAAAAAAAGAGCGACAATTTAAAAAACAATCATTATCTTTTACATTTTGCTATAATAAATATCCCCCAAAAATATATAAAAAATTTTTTTTTTTCCTCAGTTTAGGCCGATATGTATTCTTCTACATATTTTTGGTAAAAAAAAATCACAATAAGCGTATATTGATTGGTTTGTGCAAAAGTTATAGCGTCTACAAAATAGGGGATAGATTTATAGCATTTTTATTATTATTATTTTTTTTATTAGTAATGGTAGAGATCTGTGATTTTTATCATGACTGCAACATTATGGCAGACACATCGGACAATTTAGACACATTTTTGGAACCATTGGCATTAATACAGCGATCAGTGCGATTAAAAATCCATTGAATACTGGAAAAATGTCACTGGCAGTGAAGAGGTTAACACTAGGGGACGGTGAAGGGGTTAACTGTGTTCCCTGGGGGGTGATTCTAACTGAAGGGGGAGGGACTAACTACAGGAAGTGACAGAACGTGGTTCCTAGCTAATAGGAACACACAATCTGTCACTCCTCTCAGAACAGAACAGGGGAGTGTGTGTTTACACACACTTGTCCCTGTTCTGTGTCTCCAGCTCATGATAGCTCATGGCCGGTGGTCATTGCGACCGTCGGCCATGTGTATTGGCACCCCTGCTGTGCAGCAGGTGCGCGGGTGTGCCTGCTATCCGGACCCCCCGAGCCCACGTATAGTTACGTGGTTCCGCGCAGGGGAGCCAACCTGCTGCAGTAAAACTGCGGCGGCTGGTCCGGAAGCGGTTAAGGGATACAGGATTAGAAAGGAATTCAGGGAAAACTGGATTATACTGCTTCTACAGGAGAATTGGACACTGGCAAGAAAAGTCTGCCAGGTGTAACCCCTCCCACTCCTTATCGTGCTTCAAATTTATGCTAGAGTCATATAAAAAAATATTTATTCTCTCTCTGAAAAAGCAAACCCATTTCATTTGAAATGTTTATGTTTTTATTAAGATACTTTTTCTTCCATGAAGTATCTTCATCAGCTGCAGAACTATCAGAACTCCTATTGCAGTATTCTGGATGATCCCTAGTGATGCCTTTGTGGCCGTACCCATACCCCTCCATGATGCAGATGTGTGGCAGTGTATTATGCCCCCTGGCAGTTATGGTGTGCTCTGTTTCTGTCTAAACAAAAAAGGAAGGAGGAAAGAATGGGACTTTATATGATGCATGTCACTGAATAAATATCTCGTTTATATTGATCATTAAATTGTTTATTAATTCCAAATCAAGTTAAAAAGTATCAATCTTTGGTAAAAGACATGTTATACTGTAAATAACAGTTCACTTGTATACACATACAATTGTTATACAAAGTAAAATGCAATATGATTAGCAGTACAATTACATAGATCATTCATCCATTAATAATAAACATGAGCAATTGTTCTTAGTGAGCCAAACGTGTCTGGGCATCAGTTCAAAGTGTACTCGACGCACGTTACATGGCTCATGCCACTCATCAGGAGTAAAATGCTCTGAAATTAAATCAATAACATATCTATAAATATAGGATACCCTTTAAAAAGAGAACCATCTCTCAGAAAAAGGGGGGCTTACAAAATGGTCCATTAGCAACGCATTTCACATGGTCTTGTTTACATATCCTTGCAGACCAGTGTGGGCTGTCAAGCTCACACAAAATTCAAATGGTTGTGATATGGTCACCTGGTCTTTGCCTGGCTGCTGTCCCCAGTTTGGATGGGATTCCTCACTTCAGCCCTGGGGGAGATCATTATCCCTGTCCCCCGTCTTCCCGTGGATATAGGTTGGGCATCGCTAATGGACCATTTTGCAAATTATAGACCCCCCTTTTTTCTGAGAGATGGTTCTCTTTTTAAAGGGTATCCTATATTTATAGATATGTTATTGATTTCATTTCAAAGCATTTCACTCCTGATGAGTGGCGTGAGCCATGAAACGTGCTCCGAGTACACTTTGAACTGATCCCCAAGTTTGGCTCACTAAGAGCAATTGCTCATGTTTATTATTAATGGATGGATGATCTATGAAATTTTACTGCTAATCATGTTATATTTTATTTTGTATAATAATTGTATGTGTATACAAGTAAACTCTGTTTTTTTGTGTTTTACCAAAGATTGATACTTTTTAACTTGATTTGGAATTAATAAACAATTTAATGATCAATATAAACTAGATATTTATTCAGTGACATGCCTCATATAAAGTCCCATTCTTTCTGCTTCCTTTTTTGTTTAAACATATATTAGGGATGGAGGTTTGCCACTGCTATAATTAGGTTGTGTCAGGTTACATTATTACATTGCTCTGTCTCTGTCTGCCTACCTTCTCAGCCTGGGGTGATGCATCCTTGAGATGGTTTCTCCTTGCTGCTGCTTCACAGTAACATAGTCACAGTTGGCCACATAACATTCTCTGCTTCTACAGCTAATTTGAGAGTACTCATTACTGGAATTTTTACACTTCACAATCCACTAACAGTCCTGGGGTGGCTTGCAGTGTCGCTCCTCATGAACCTGACCCCAACAGCCTGGACCATTGCCCCTTGCTTGAATCTGAACTTTCCTCCAAGTTTCCCTGGCTCCATTAGGCATGGTTCCTACCTCCAGAGGGGAATTTTCCAGAGGGGAATTTTCTGTGAGCTATATCAGAAAGGGGAATTTTATCCAGAGGGGAATTTTCTGTGGCTATATCAGAAAATATCAAGCTACCTGCCAGTGACATGGGAGTCTGTCACGCATTCATTTACAGTCCTGTCTGAAAATCTGCAAAACAGTGTTTTAGTTTTTCTTTTACATTTTTAGATATGAGATTTTTTGTTCCCTAACCATGTAGCTGGTTATTAATATTTACCACTGCATATAGGTATTCAAGATTTTTTTTTAAACTTTACATATTACCTAAATTAAAAACCACACTGCTTTTTAGACTTTTATCTGGTTAATCAATTAATCAAAACAACAATCAGCCGAATAATTGAGTATGAAAATGTGTGAGGACCCCTCAAAATCCATACTGGGAATGTATCCGGTTCATAAGGGTCTGGTATGGATTTTGAGGGTAACCCTAGGTTATTTTTTATAAACAGTACAAAGTACATAAATTGGCATTTAGTACAATAATTGTTTCTACATGTCTCTTTTTTGGGAGTATATCATACAGGTACACAACCTCAGATGCAAGTTTAAGGAATCCTGCAAGCATATTGTCTAAAAGAATTGTATATTTTTAATGTTGCCCTTTTTTTTCTTTCAATATTTTTATTGAAGATATTGCAGATTACAAAATGCAGACAACAAACTGAGCAGTAATATAACAAACTGAGCAGTAATATACACTTGAAGCATATTGTTGACAATGTTATACAATTAAAGTATGAGGGGGAATATGTAGTTTTTTTTTTTTTTTATAAAAAACAACATATACAGGAACCATAACATGAATCAAACTGTTGCCTATAGAGGCGTACCATAAAACTCATAGCTGTGGAACGTATTTAGGACATGTGGGCCTAAGACCCTCCTAAGTAAGCCAGAGGAGATCTTTTACGGGTTATTTCGTGAGACCCGGTGTCTCGCCTCATCCTCACGCACCCCTAACGGGAACTAACTGTGCGTGGGAGAGGCTCGTAGTTCCTTTGACTTAAGTCTAGACCATGCCGGTCTCTTGGTTGTGTTCCTCTTAGTATTAGTTCCTGATGTCACTATGGATAATCGATGTGACGTTTTTGAGAAAGTTCTGTTTGTGGAGACATCTTATGGTTATGGGAGTGTGGGGAATGGCGGAAAGAGGGTATTAGGAGAAAAAAAAAAAAAGAAAAAAGGGGGGGGGGGGATAATTCAGGGTGGGTATAAGGTTTTTTATGAGATAATCTATACTGCCCCCCAGGCCAAGCTATGGGGAGATTGACATAGTGGTATTATATTCTGTTGTTGTTTTAAAGTGAAGCCAGCATGCCCATGTTTTATGAAATTTATTCGGGGTGTCACGTGCTTGATGGATTAAATCTTCCATCTCGGCTATTTTCCCTACTCTACGGAGCCATTCAGATGTACTGGGGGGAGAGATAGATCGCCAGTGAGTGGGAATACAAAGTTTTGCCTCATTGATGAGGTGCAGGGTAAGGGACTTTGTATAGGCCGATTGTGGTATTGACGTATGGTGTAGGAGATATTGGGCTGGTGTGAAATCTGGGGTATACGTGGTGATCTGTGATGTGAGATGGTGAACTTCGTTCCAGTAGGGTTGGATTAGGGGACATTCCCACCAGATGTGGATTAAAGAGCCGTGAGCAGTGTTGCATCTCCAACAAAGTGAAGAGACACTGGGGTGGAATTTGTGAATTCTATCTGGTGTTCTATACCACCTGGAGTATATTTTATACCCATTTTCTTGCACGGAAACATTTAGGGAACCTTTATGAATGTGGGTGTATATGTTTTGTCTTCTTGCGTAAGGTCCGTGGATAGGTCTCTCTCCCATTTTTGGCATGTCGCATCGTCAGTGGTAGGAGTCTCGGGAAACATTAAAGAGTATATAATTGAGATTACGTGTTTCTGAGGGTCGTGTTTGTTGCAAAGGGCTTCGAATGGAGTATGGTCTCTAGACCATTGAGATTGTGGAGTCAAGTTTTGTAAAAAATGACGAATTTGAAGGTACTTAAAGAAGGGGATATGTTGAGGAAGGATACCAATTTGCCGTTATCGAAGAAGGATTTTGCTCGAACAGATCTTGAGGTAGATCCATCATGGTCAGCAAGGAGCGGAATACCCGGGGGAAAATCTGGGTTTTGATTGAGCGGGGTCATTGGACCAGGAGATGAGGCAATGTTCAGTTTTTTACAGACTGTGTGAAAAACCTTTATCGTGGGGCCTGCCAAAGGGTGTGATCTGATTTCCTGCGGAGCGTTGTGAGGGTTTATCCAGGGTAGGTGATGAATAGGTAGGGAGGAGAACGCCTCCTCAAGGTCTATCCATGCTTTGGTTTTGGAATGTAAGGGCCTTGGATTTGGTGAAGTTTATTTGAAGATTGGATAATTCTTTGAAGAGGGTGAAGTCTTTGAGTAGGTTGGGAAGTGTGATAATGGGGTCCGTGAGAAATAGTAGGACATCATCGGCATACGCTGCGGTTTTATATTGTTTATTGGCTATGTCTACTCCTTTGATGTCTTGATTGGACCTAATCTTACGGAGTATAGGTTCCATTGAGAGTATATATAAAAGGGGGGATAGTGGGCACCCCTGTCTAGTTCCATTCGACACAGAGAAAGCGTCCGACAGGTGGCTGTTAACCCTGATTTTTGCAGTTGGGGACGAATATAGGGCTAAAATATATTGAAGCATGCGTTCCTTAAATCCTATTTTACGTAGGGCTTCTGCCATGTAGTCCCAGGCCACTCTGTCGAACGCCTTCTCTGCGTCGAGTGAAAGAAAGAAACCTGGAGTGTTGGAAGACGATAGCCAGTGATGGATGTTGATGGCCTTTAGGGTATTGTCTCTGGCCTCTCGGCCTGGGACGAATCCCACTTGGTCCAAAGAAATTAAAGAGGGGAGTAGAGGAAGAATGCGATTTGCTAAGATTTTAGCGTAGATTTTTACGTCTACATTTATAAGCGAAATAGGTCTGTAGTTGGAGACTATGCTGGCGTCTTTCCCGGGTTTTGGTATTACCACGATGTGGGCTTCGAGGAGGTCACTACATTTGTCAGGTTGGTCATAAAGTGAATTGAAAGTTTTTAGGAACTGTGGTATGAGAGTTTCCATGAAGGTTTTGTAGTAACTGACGGATAATCCGTCTGGGCCACAGCTTTTGCCCGGTTTCATTTGTTTAAGGGCTTCAACGTTTTCTTCCATTGTGAGGGGTTTGTCTAAGTCATTGGCTTCGTCGGCGGTGATGGGACGTGGGCTAAATTGCGTCAGAAAGTCGTCTAATAGCTTTTTCCTGTCATTGTTTGGGTCGATCCGCTGAGGGGTATGTAGATTGTATAGGTTTGAGTAGAATTGTTTAAACTATTTAGCTATACCGTTTGAGGACTCTATTTTGTGCCCCTGGGGGTCTGAGATATAATGTATGATTGAATTCGCTTTTTTGGTATGGAGTGCTCTAGCGAGCATTTTACCAGATTTGTTCCCAAATTCATAAAAAATTCTTTGCGACAGGGCAAATTTGCGTCTGGTCGATTTCCCAATTTCCTCCAGGAGATCCTCTCTGGCTTTCAATAGCTCTCTGAGGGTTTGTTCTGCTAGTGATTGCTTGTGCTTTCTTTCCAGAGAGTGAACTCTGTGCGATAAATGTGATATGAGTGCTTGTCTGGCTTTGCGTTGCTGTGCGGCTATTGAAATTAATTCCCCTCTGATGACGCATTTATGAGCCGACCAGAGGGTCAATGGCGAGGTATCAGAGGATGCATTTTCTCGGAAATAATGCGATAAGCAATCATTAAGTCTCTTCGTGTGTTCAGAATTTGTGAGGAGAGAGTTGTCAATCGCCAGGTCGTATGTCTCATGGAGGATGCCGGGAACGTAATGGTGACGGAGATTGGGTGATGGTCTGAAAGGACCATTGGGTCTATTGTAGTAGTCAAGAGTGAGTCTAAGTCAGGTTGAGATAAAAAAAAGTAGTCTATCCTTGTATATTTGTGGTGAGGGGGAGAATAAAAAGTGTAATCTTTAGTATTTGGGTGTAGTGTACGCCACGTGTCATGTAAGGCCAGGCCGGTCAATTGTGTTTTGATTGCACGGAGAGCACGATAGGTGGTAGAGGAGGCACCTGAGGATGCATCAAGAGAGGGGTTGAGGGCTAAGTTGAAGTCGCCCCCGACGACCAGCAGACCCTTGGAGAATATGGTGAGATTTTGGAGAGTGTCTCGAAAAAAGGGGACTTGCTGTTTGTTGGGGGCATATAGGTTGGCCAATGTAACAGGTTTGTTGTGCAATTTGCCCTTTAGAAAAATGTAGCGTGCGTTGGTGTCAATCAATGTGTCATGAATCTGTATGGGGCAGTTTTTGGAGATTAGGATGGAGACCCCTTTAGATTTAGAGTCTTTATTGGTGGCGTGGTATACCGTGGGGTAATATGAGTTGGACAGTTTGGGAATACTGTCTGATCTGAAATGTGTTTCTTGGAGAAAGATCACATCTGCCTTGGCTTTCCGTAGTAGTAGGAGCAGCTGTGATCTTTTCTCGGGGGTGTTGAGTCCCTTTACGTTTAGGGAGTAAAGCTTGACCTGGGGGGAGGGGGTACTTGTCGTGGGAGGAGGCATGATGGGGTCTGAATTTTGCATCCCGCGTTCGCCGGTACTGTGGAAGCGGTGTGAAATAGTGAAGGGGGAAGGGGGGTAGGTGTGTGAGGGGGTGTAGGGTAGGAGAACTTTGGCGGGTAGTGTACCTGAAACGTCAACCGAATAGGTTAGGGGACTGGCCCTTCACCTGTAGATGTAAGTTCGGTAGGGTACAGAGTGAGGATAGAGAGAACCTATCAAAGACAGGCAAACCCGGATCTAAACTGCTGTGTGGGGGTTGGAAAAGACCACACGAAGAAGGGGTGAATGAACGTTGGGATAAACCGTTACCCTCATTGCCAAAGACAGGCAAGTGTATGTGTGTGGGAAGCCTTGGTCGTATGTAGTTTAGGCCGACCATGGGTATGGAGTATATGTGGGGATGAGTCCTAAGTGGTTGATCTGATTTATTATTGTGATCAAGTAGTATGTAAGGAGCTAATATAGAGGCAGAATATTGCTGCCTAGGTATGTGTAAATGGGACTGGGTGGTCCATGGAGTCCAGACTGAATGGGGTGTATATATTTTAGACTCTCTAGAACTAATAATATAATTGGTATAGCAGCTAGTAAAACAGGAAAATAAACAACAAACATAACTCTGTAAACAACTATCAGCATACTCCTGCGTGCTATGGACGCAACCTAGATGTAGGATTGCCGGGGGAGCTTTAATTTCCGTCCCTTAGGTGATGACATGCAGGAACCTCGTGGTTAAGCATACCGTCCCCTGATGGACCATACGGTGGGGTTATTTTGAATGGGGTGTGGTGAATCCAGTATGCCTTGGTATTGCATAACCGGGAGTCTTATTCGTCCGCTGGAGGATAATAATATGGTCATCACCTTCATGGACGGGATGATTACCATAACCTAGGCAGTAAGGGGATCAGTCCCGTTCAAACATTAGGTTGTGTGTGGAACATGGAAAACGTAGTTCTTCTTACGAGTCAATCCGAGCTACCCCCACCATCCCCGTCTGCCCCGTGTGATTAAAGTATTCGTAGGGTGGGAGGGACGCCAAGTGGGCGTTGTATAGTTTAAGAGGAACCAACTGTGGCGAGGTGGTCCAAAGCCAAAGGGGTCTCCTAAACGGAGAGTGATGGGGGAAGCAGGTTATTGGGGTGACTGGTAGCAGGGGAGCTCAGATTAACCCGCATTTGCAAACCTTGCACATTTATGTCGGACATAAAATAAGCATATCTTTAGATTTCCTGCACTAGGTTGTTTTGATTCATCACATTTCATAGTAGGAATACCAATATGAAACCAATAATTTAAGTCACTTAGATTTGCGTGGGCAGGAGAGAAAAGAAATAATAATAATACAATGATGAACCTGTGTCATAACTAAGTAAGTAGCATTAATGGGACTATTAAGTCTCCCCGTTAGCAAGGTTAATTGACAGTAATACGAGAGCTCTATTGCCACTATGAGATGGTAGGGGGTAAGCAGAGTCTCTCATTTGATGGGACACCTTGACGCGTGAGGGTGCGTTTCTTACCCATCCTGTGGAAACGACCCTTCTCAAAGGTCCCGGTTGTAGAGGGGAGGCGCTGTCCAACTTGAAAAGAAAAAAAAATGAGTCCAACCATTACCTGCAAAGAAAATATATATTTTTTTTCCCTTTTTCCTCCTAAAAAGAAACTTGTTGTACTAAGTAAAGAAGAGGGATGGAAGCAAACAAGAGAACTGTGCTGTGGATCCTAATAGATTTCTTGTTTTAACTTGATGGGGGATGATCTCGGTTTGGTCCAAAATCCCGTCTGGCCCTTTGATGGCGCGGAGAGTCGGAAGGACTGGTGCTGTTGTGAGGACCTCTGGTGGATGCGTATGACCTGGTGCCTGATGTGGATCTGCGTCTGCGGTATCTGACATTCTGCGCATCCATGGGTTCTTCATGGCGTTGATCTCTCTTGGATGTAGGATGGTGGAATTCGGCGTACCAGTTCGGAACTTCCACCATTGGGATGCCCATGATGTCACAGAAGGAAGGCAGGTCTTCGGGTACTCTGAGCAGGGCTGTGCGTCCTTGACATGTAGCAGAGAGACCAAAGGGGAATTTCCATCTGTAAGGTATGTTTTTGGCGCGAAGAGTGTCCAGAAGTGGTCTCAGGTCTCTTCTGTTCTTCAGGGTAATGCCTGACAGATCTTGATAGATATGGATCTCTGATCCTCCATGTGTGAGGTGAATCCTGTTTCTCGCTTTGCGGAGTATATCTTCTTTCAGTTTGTAGTCAACTAAGCAACACACAACATCTCTGGGGGGGTCATTTTCTCTGCCTTTTGGTCTGAGGGCACAGTGAATGCGCTCTAGCTCTATGTTTGCATGGGCCGGTCTGTCTAGCAGATTGTTAAACATAGCTGTAATGGTGGTAGGAAGCTGTTCTGTATCCACTGTTTCAGGCAGTCCCCTAACACGCAAGTTATGTCTTCTGCCCCTATTATCCAAATCTTCTACGTGTCTCTGGAGATCTCTTAGCTGTAGTGTGTGGGCATCTACCCTGTGGGTCGTTCTGCGGAGGATCGTATGGTGTTGGGCTGTGGTGTGTTCCACTTCCTGTACCCTGTCAGCAATGGCGCGGATGTCAATGCACAGGTCCGCAATGGCCGCTGACAGGGTATCTTTAATATCCGCTGCCACTGCTCTGAGGTCTAGGAGGCTCGGGTGCAGCTGTGCTAGTGCCGTAGGAGCGCCTGTGTCTGAGGGGGAGAGATCGTGCGCAGCTCCAGGCAGTAGCGTTGTGGAGGACTGTGAGGGAGTCTGACGAGATGCCGCCATGTTGGATCGCTGGGAGCGGAATAGCTCGGGGATACTCTGAGTCGTACCGCTCTGCTGTCTCCTCGGTGAGCGGGAATGGGAGGCGGAGGAGGTTCGTGAGGCAGTTCCCATCGTGGTGTGGCCGGCAGTGTGAAGAGAGGCTTTCCTGCAGCGGAGAGGCTGTGAGGTAATGGGAGCTAGTCGTCTATGCGTCCATCTTCCCGTGAGGTCAGGCCACGCCCCCTTTAATGTTGCCCTTTAAGTCGCATGAGACCCACTTCCCACTGGGTCATCATGGGTCCTTCCCCTTCTCCCCTGTCAGCAACAATAGGTAGTCCTTAATTCTAGACTAAGCAGCACTCATATAATGATGTGTGAATGGCATTCAGTGCAGTTGAACTCTGTGCTTAGGTTAGAGTGATGTCTAATATTTTTTAATAATCTATTTTTGGTTAAATACTGCCTGATTACTTTTTTCATGTGATCACATGCAGAATGACATTATTTATTATGGATCATTTTATATGATAGTCTAGTTCTCTTCCTAAGCCATGCTATATGCATAACCTGAAGATTGTAGAACTGGCTGGAAATTGCACTAGCATGTAATGCCGCAACATGAGCCTGTAAATACCACATAGCAGCAAACATTATTCATTTATTAATGCAATGGGGTTGATTTACTAAAACTGGAGAGTGAAAAACCTGGTGCAGCAGTGCATGATAGCTAATCAGCTTCTCTACTTCAGCTTGTTAAATTAAGCTTTAGCAATAAAACCTGGAAGCTGCTTGGTTTCTATGCAGAGCTGCACCAGATTTTGCACTCTTCGGTTTTAGTAAATCAACCCCCTATGTCTATTAACAATAAGTATAAACCATTTCTTGCGGATTTAAAGGAATAGGTCAGCTTTAAAAGAAAAAAAAAAATAACCCAAGCCTTATATTTCTTTTACCTTATTTTGCTACTGTCTAAAGCGATCTAAGAAAATACAGTTAAGGATGCAGATATCATTTTCCACAGAAATGCACAGAGGGATTCACTTAATGCTGTTAGCTCAACACCCTGCTGGGATTTTTCATTCTTTGCAGTAACGGCGTTCCCTCAGTCAGGGCAGAGAAAGTCTATGCTAATCATCGGTATCTACAAATCCCTTTTAAATTTGTAATATTTTCTGTGAAAAGCACAGTGAAAATCTATGCACATGATTACTGATTCTGATTGCTTATTGAAGTATTAAAGAGAAGCTATAGTCTTCTTAATGTTTTTTTTTTTTTCATAATGCATATTTTTCAGGATAACCAAATCATTTTGGAGGAAGCTATATTCTTTTTAAAGCCCATTTGAAGCATTTATTTTTATTGGCACAGTGCATTCAGGCTGCTAATACAGGTCACTACAAGCCTATGAGACAAATTCTGTGTCATCAAAACAATAGGTTTTCTGCAGTCTCTAATTGTGAAACACTAATCTGAGTCCTGGCAGCCAGAGACCAAGTGCCATAAGTGAGTTTGGGATCAAATTGTTGTACTCGGTATAACATTTTTATCCTTAAGTTCATTCAGGGACACAGGTATTCTTAAAAACTGTGTCATAGTCATACTGCCACCAACATGCGATTGGGACACTGGCAAAAAAAAAAAAAACATTGAAAGCCAGCCTCTGTATCACCCCTGCTCTACCCAGCATACCTCAGTTTTGTGAACAAACAGTACATAGGCTCACACAAACACAGAGTGGAAGGACATGTGTCCCTTAACTGACTTGAACAAAAACCTCTTACAAAAATTGTATTTTCTTTATCATCCATTGAGGCACATAAAAATTCAGGAATTCTGAAAGTCATCAAGGAAATAAAGAAGAGGCCAGGTAAAACAGGGGACCTGTCATGACCAAAGGAATAAACCCGATGCTCCAAATCAGAATGGAGAATCACCCCTAAGGGGAAATTAATATCTGAGAAAATGGTTGACCCCCATCCAGCGAACAGGAGGACCAGCCGACTATCCATCCAAACTGAAATAAAATCTAGTCAACAAACAAATTTTACTGAGCCAATGACTGACATTCTGGCAAAAGTAGGACTGCTGGCAGTGGCCTGAGGAGGAAGCCAGGGACAGTGTTAAAGTGAGGTTGGTAGAATTTGTAATAAAACACACCATAAAAAACCTGGTTTGAGACTCTAATCTAGGATCTAAATTTATATTTCAATATTTCATATTCTACCATCCAGCAAAATCACTCAAAAGTAGTAAAAAAGAATATACCATTTATTGAAAACAAAAAACAACACAATGATAAAATGCTTTGGCCAAAATCATAAAGGCAAACAATAAAAACATACAGCACAGGCCCACCCTCTTATGTCTCTCAGCATACTTAGTTGCTCTTCAAAAAAATATTGATGTCAACATGAGCAGGTTATGTTTGCTTAGCATCCAAATAACATAGTTACCCTTGTATAACATCCACTAATGCCTCGTACACACGAGCGGACTTTCCAGCAGACTTGGTCCGACGGTCTTTCCGCCAGACTTTCCGGCGGACTACCTGAACGGACGGACTTGCCTACACATGACCGGACACGACCGGACTTTCCGGCAGGCTAGGTCCGCCTGTCTTTCTGACAGACTTTCGCTGGAGTTACGGCGGACTTTCAGAATGAACGGACTTGCCCACACACGGACAAGTCCGTTCATTTTGACCGTGCGAGATTGACACCTTGCGAGCCCCGTTGCGGGGCATACCAGGCCCTTAAGTCTGGTATGGATTTTAAAGGGAACCCCCTACGCCGAAAAAACAGCGTGGGGGTCGCCCCTAGAATCCATACCAGACCCCGATCCGAGCATGCAGCCCAGTCGGTCAGGAAAGGGGGTGGGGATGAGCGAGCGCCCCCCCTCCTGAACCGTGCCAGGCCGCATGCCTTCAACATGGGGGGGTGTGTGCTTTGGGGGAGGGGGCACTCTGCGGTGCCCCCCACCACAAAGCACCTTGTCCCCATGTTGATGAGGACAAGGGCCTCTTCCCGACAACCCTGGCCGTTGGTTGTCGGGATCTGCGGGCGGGGGGCTTATCGGAATCCTATAATAAGAGGGCCCCCAGATCCTGGCCCCCCACCCTAGGTGAATGAGTATGGGCTACCCATTTACCTAGGGAAAAAGTGTCAATAATAAAACACATGACACAGGTTTTTAAAGTAATTTATTAGACAGCTCCGGGGGGGTCTTCTTCCGGCTTCAGGGGTCTTCTTCCGACTTCGGGGGTTGCTCCGGTTCCTCTTCTCCTGGCATCCGGTTGGTTCTTCTCCGCTCTCTCTGGTCTCTTCTCCCGGTGTTCCAGTTCTTCTGCCGGCTCCTCTGCTGTCTTCATGCCGCTCTTTTGCCAGCGGAGGCCCGAACTTCTGGGCTTCTGGGCTTCTTCGCTTCTTGGCTTCTTCTCTTCTTCTCTTCTTCCGATGTTGACACGATGGTCTCTCTGGCTGGAATGCTCTCTGAGCGCTCCGATGTGACTTATATAGGCGGAGACCCCGCCCCCTTATGCCGTCACAGTCCCTGGGCATGCTGGGACTGTGACGTTTTAGGGGGCGTGGTCAACAACCACGCCCCCTTATGCCTCCGCCAAAGCCTACACACGATTAGATTGTCCGGCAGACTCTGGTCCGCCGGACCAAGTATGCTGGAAAGTCCGCTCGTGTGTACGCGGCATAAGCTGTAGAACAATATTGCAAATCTAAATCTTCTTTCTTATGTGGCTCTTGTGATACATCTCATAAGTGCTCTATCTAGGTAAATGGGAGGTTTTGAGGAATACCGCCACCCGTGATCTTCAGAAGTAATGTTTTAAAGAGATCCAAGATCATTCTTGGTGATAGTTTGTGGTTTGAATATATATTCATCCTCCTCTGGACACACATATTTGGCATGTTGTTCTACAGCTTAGTGGATGTTATACAAGTGTAACTATGCTATATGGATTCTAAGCAAACATGACCTGCTCATGTAAACATCTTTGATACGGTTTATGAAGAGCATCTAAGGACATTTGACTCTCATACATCTTCGGTTTGCACCCCATGTGGGACTTTGTGGAAATGTGTTTATTTTTTGACATTCCTTCTACACGACAACTGACATGAGGTATTTGTTGTCTATTCACATACAATACTTACTCATCAATATATTTAGTGAATAGAGAATATTATAATATGATTATGTGTGGATGACCTTAATAGAAAAATAATTGCGAGACACAGTAGGGCGGGCCTGTGTTTTATGTTTTTATTATTTGTCTTTTTGGGTTTGGCCAAACATTTTGTGTTGTTTTTTGTTTTTCAATAAAGGGTATACTGTATGCTTTTATACTACATGAGTGATTTTGCTGGATGGTAGAATATAAGATATTGAAATATATATATATGCATATATCCTAGAGTTGAGCCTCAAACTATTTTTTTATGATGTGTTTTGTAATGGGTTGTGGTACCTGTGACTCCTCTAGGTCTTTGTATGAGTGTTAGGCAGAGGCCTAGAGGATTTCTTTCACAAGTATTATAGTGGGTAGAGTTTGGAGACTTTTTTTAACATGAGGGATGGGTAACAAAACAAAAAATATATCCACATTTCTGAAAGGAACCACAACTGGAAGTTTTCTTGCAGCACAATCTGCACATGATACCTGGTATTGCAGACTGCCCAGCAACATGCAATTAATGCTGATATGAGGTCAGTTTTTGTTCATCCATCTTCTGGGACCACCACTGCTGTCTTTGAATATGGCCTGTGGGAGGGGTGAAACACGTTGAGGAATTTCTGTTTCCTGGTGACATCATGTTCACATGTCCATTGTCCCAGAAGGTGGTTACAACTACTGTCAGTCTAGCACCTTGTTCCTCTTTGAAGCAGATACATGAATTTTAGTGTGTAAGTGCATTTTTATTCTTATCTCAAAAAACAAAATCACTACACTATGAGAGCTTCTTTTCCCTATTGATCCTGATTAGAATTGAAATTGCTATCAAGAGGGGTGCAGGCCACACTTCACCTTGTGATGTTTTTGAGCACTATAGCACTTCTTGATTAATTTATGAGCATGGTGAACTTTATAAAGGAAGAAAGTTCACCGCAAAATTAATATTTTGGACACTAAAGTAACTTTACAGTCTATTATGGCTAAATAATTTAGAGACTTGTTTTCACAACTTTTTTTTGTTTTGTTTGACATTTTAATGCACTGTGTTGTATTATGTAAATGGTTTGGCAAGAGTTTGGCACCTTAAGCAACAGCAACAGACGTCAGAGGTTCACATTTCACATTTATTAACTGCTAACGTGAGATTTTTGATATAAGGGTCTTAAAGCATGTTCATGTATAAAACTACTAATTATGGTTTAAAAATCTGTCAACCGTTCCAGATTTCTCAGGCTGCAAAAAGCCAAGTAAGTGGGCTATTGTACTAGTGCAGACAAACAATAAAAGTTTCTGGGTGGGGATGAGTGTTGGTGTATCGATGGCTGCACATTCGATACAGTGGGGGGGGAAGGAATAGACAGATTCTGGTGGTAGGGGACTAATTTCTTAGACTGACAGAGAGGGCAATCTGTGACAAAGACCTGAAGCGCTGAACTGTATGCTGTCTACCGGGTGCTCAGGGTCGGTTCACGGATCTGGTGGACAGAGGGTCTAGGGAAGACCTGGCTGTCATGGTGCACGTTAGCACCAATGACAAAGTCAAAGGCAGATGGAGTGTCCTAAAGAACGATTTTAGAGACTTAGGAGCTAAATTGAGGAAAAGGACCTCCAAGGTAGTATTCTCAGGAATACTACCTGTACCTCGAGCCACACCAGAAAGGCAGAGGGAGGACCGGGCCAACTTCTCACACGGTCACCAGTTCTATAGAAGGGACGGACTGCACCTAAATAAGGAGTGTGCAGATCTGCTGGGAGTGAAGATGGCCGAAAAGTTAGAGGGGTTTTTAAATTAGGTTATGGGGGAAGGGTCCAGAGGTAGAGATACGTATGCCTATATATCAAGAATAATGTACAAGTGAGTGTGAGAGATGACATCAATAAGGGAGCTAGGGAGGAGGTGGAATCCTTATGGGTAGAGCTACAAAGGGCTGAAGCTAAGGGGGAAATAATACTGGGAGTATGCTATAGGCCCCCTAACCTGAGGGAGGAGGAGGAGACGGACCTCCTATCACAATTTGGATTAGCAGCAAGGATGGGAAGTGTTATCATATTGGGGGATTTTGTCTAGGGCTCACCAATTCCTAAATGTCTTGCAGGACAATTTCATGGGTCAGATGGTGGACGCATCAACTAGAAACAAGGCATTACTAGATCTACTGATTACCAACTATACAGACCTGATCACGGATGTGGAAATGTGGGACAATTTAGGAAACAGCGATCACAGGTTTATTGGCTTCAGTATAAATCACAGAAATAGGAAACACAAGGGGAACACAAAGACACTGAATTTCAAAAGAGCCAACTTCCCTAAACTACGAACCTTGCTAGAAGGTATAAATTGGGATAAAATCTTAGAAACAAAGAACATGGAGGAGAGATGGGTTTGCTTTAAGAGCATATTAAATAAGGGCATTAGCCAGTGCATCCTTTTGGGAAACCAATTCAAAAGAGCAAACAAAAGTCCTGGATGGCTTAACGCTAATGTAAAAATGCATAAAAAAGCAAAGGAGAAGGCCTTCAAAAAATACAAGGCTGAGGGATCATCATCAGCATTCAGACTTTACAAAGAATGCAACAAGATATGTAAGGGTGCAATTAGGGAGGCTAAGACAGAACACGAAAGACACATAGTGGAGGAGAGCAAAAATTTCCCAAGAAATTCTTTAAGTATATAAACAGTAAAAAAGGGAGGATAG
Organism: Aquarana catesbeiana; assembly: GCF_042186555.1. NCBI lineage: Eukaryota > Metazoa > Chordata > Amphibia > Anura > Ranidae > Aquarana > Aquarana catesbeiana. The sequence continues at coordinate 104,654,760 of NC_133332.1, read as the reverse complement.
ACTATATTGACCCCATAAAGAATGAGGAAGGACATCTGGTTACAAAGGATGGGGAGATGGCAATGGTATTGAATTTTATTCTTCTTCTCAGTCTTCACGAGGGAATCGGGGGTCTTCAGTAACTAAAACTGCGGTGTTTGTCCTCAAGACACATCACAGGAAGCACCCCCCATAGCTAACAGAGGACAGAATTAGAAATAGACTTGGGAACGGACTCTATTCTACTGACTGGAATGGTACCAGCTGATTGGAGAAAAGCCAATGTAACACCAATATGTAAAAAAAGGGCCAAAATACATCCCTGGGAATTACAGACCAGTTAGCCTAACATTAATAGTATGCAAGCTCTTGGGGGGGATGATAAGGGACTATATATAAGATTTTAGTAATGAAAATGATATCATTAGCAGTAATCAGCATGGATTCATGAAGGATCGTAGTTGCCAAACCAGTTTATTAACCTTCTATGAGGAAGTAAGCTGCCATCTAGATAAAGGAAGGCCCATAGACGTGGTGTATCTGGATTTTGCAAAAGCATTTGACACAGTTCCTCATAAACATTTACTGTACAAAGTAAGATCCGTTGGCATGGACCATAGGGTGAGTACATGGATTGAAAACTGGCTACAGGAGCTAGTTCAGAGGGTGGTGATAAATGGGGAATACTCAGAATGGTCAGGGGTGAGAAGTGGGGTCCCTCAGGGTTCTGTGCTGGGACCAACCCTGTTTTATTTGTTCATAAACGACATGGAGGATGGGGTAAAATGCTCAATCTTCTTCACAGGATGTGGAAACCTTGCAAGAAGATCTGAACAAATTAATGGGGTGGGCAACTACATGGCAAATTAGGTTTAATGTAGAAAAATGTAAAATAATGCATTTGGGTGGCAAAAATATGAATGCAATCTGCTCACTGGGGGGAGAACCTCTGGGGGAATCTAGGATGGAAAAAGACTTGGAGTCCTAGTAGATGATAAGCAATGGCATGCAATGCAAGCTGCTGCTAACAAAGCAAACAGAAGATTGGCATGCATTAAAAGGGGATTAACTCCAGGGATAAAGCGATAATTCTCCCACTCTGCAAGACTTTGGTCTGGCCTCACCTGGAGTATGCTGTCCAGTTCTGGGCACCAGTCCTCTGGAAGGATGTACTGAAAATGGAGCGAGTACAAAGAAGAGCAACAAAACTAATAAAGGGTCTGGAGGATATTAATTATAAAGAAAGGTTGCGAGCACTGAACTTATTCTCTCTGGAGAAAAGACGCTTGAGAGGTGATATGATTTCAATTTACAAATATCATACTGGTGACCCCACAATAGGGATAAAAATTTTTGTAGAAGGGAGTTTAATAAGACACGTGGCTATTCACTAAAATTAGAAGAAAAGAGGTTTAACCTTAAACTGCGTAGAGGGTTCTTTATTGTAAGAGCGGCAAGGATGTGGAATTCCCTTCCACATGCGGTGGTTTCAGTGGGGGACATCGATAGTTTTTCAAAAAACTATTAGATAAGCACCTGAATGGCCGCAACATACAGGGATATACAATGCAATACTGACATATAATCACGCACATAGGTTGGACTTGATGGACTTGTGTCTTTTTTCAACCTCACCTACTATATAACTATATGTAACTATGAATACAGCCTTTTCATTTACTAAACATGTGGCATCATTGAGATAATTGGTCTTCAAAATCTGCTCCACAGCTAATTTGTAAATGTATGAACAATAACTATAGTGAAAATAGAGAGATGGGGTTGATTTACTAAAGGCAAAGAGACTTTGCAAAGTGCAGTTGCTCCAGAGCTTAATAAATTAGGTAAAGTTTCTCTTTGCAAAGGCTATCCAATCACGAGCAAGGATAACTAAAAAAAACATATTTTTGCTTACACATGGTTGGATGATGGAAGTCAGCAGAGCTTCTGCTCATTTACAGAGTGCAACTATACTTTGCAATGTGCACAGTCTATTTGCCTTTAGTAAATCAACCCCATAATTTTTCCAGGAGTGCATTCTCCAGCTATGAAATGCTGTTGCTGTCCATGGTGCTGTTTTGACTTTACATCTACTTTGCATGTTATTTGTGATACTGCAGTTCCCAGGTTTTGATAGCAAGTCAGATATTATTCAAACATTATGAAGTTAATTTACTAGAGGCACATGTATTTTCCACTTTGCAAGAGGTGTGCTGAGTGAATGAGGTGAAGCGCTACTGACTATCATCCAATCATGTGCAAGCAGAAATGCAATTTTTAATTGTCCTTGCACATGATCTGGTATTCTTTGCAAAGTGAATTTTCACTACATTCACTAAGCTCTGGGGAAAATTCCCATGCAAAGTTTCAACTTTGCAGAGTGAACAGCCTACTTGCCTTTAGTAAATCAACCTCTATGTCATCCAGCGGAAAAGCCATGAGGTAAAAAAAAGTTAAAATTTATTACAAATCTGTGCCTGAAAAGTTGTTAAAGCCGTTTTATTTATTTTGTAAAACAGACCAAATTGATCCATGGAAAATTGAAAATAAACTAGTATAGTAGAGTAGCAACTTTTGAGTAGATTTAGGTTCACACCATAGAAAGGCAGTCCATATGTGTTCCAGGTGCTTTTCTGCATGTGCACTTTTGATGCGTTTCAGTGCGTTTTTGGTGCGTTTTTGATGCAGTCCAGTGCTCCCCCCCCCTCTTTTTTCTTAACATTTAATAAGGACAAGTGTGTTGTGGTGCATTTTTGGTGCATTTAGTGCATTCCAGTGCATTTTTGATGCATTTTATAGCGTTCCAGTACAGTCCAGTGCATAAAAAATGCAGCATGTTCTACTTTTTTTTCTGGAACTGGAACGCACTGGAACTGACCGCACTGGTGTAAACTATGCCATTGAAAACCATATAACCTACTTTGCATGCGTTTTTGATGCAGAAAAAAACGTACTGGACCGCATGTCGTGTGAACTGGCCCTTAAAAAATATAAGCAAGATCTGGACAGGTATAAGAACAAAACCAGAACATGAAAGATAAAACAATTAAAGGTATAACATAAAGGAGTTATAAGGAAAAAATCCCTCTGTATAAAAAAAAAGTTTTGTGGCAGTACTTAGTCTGCCTCCTTTACCACCACTGGCTGCCTGTCCCTTCTAGGGTGGGTCATTCAGCTGATTTCCAATGAGCCCAGGCCATCATGGACACACCCCTGAGGATTGTTGCCATGCCTGCTGGTGCTCAAAGGAGAATTCTACAGGTAAGACGTGAGTTCCATTTTCTTCAGCAGAAAGTAATTCCTACCAATGCAGCAAGAAGAGAAATAGATGAAACCCCTGATATCACATGACCCTTGGGAAAAAAAAGTGCCATAAATGTTTTAAAGCATAGGGTAGGAGTGGGGGTCCTTATCAAGGAGTTGGGCTTTACAGCAAACCTGTGAAAGAAACGCTGTAATTGTTTTATTAAGAAATTGATCTAAATGAAATTATATATTTGTAATTTGTATATGAAAATAATGAAAATACCTTTACATATTACATTAAAAATGTTTAAATTGAAATGTAAATTGGATAGCATGGTCATTATTCTAATGGCCTGCCAATCGATGTATTGTCTTCCATTAAAAGTCCATTAAGAGGCAAGTAAGTAGACAACAGATGAAGGCAAATCATTACAAATCATACATTAAAGTTGCCATAATCCCTATTCCCCTGTGTCTTTGTAATTAGCTATTTGCATTAGGTGACCTTTCTTAATGTTGGTGTCATAGCTGGAGACATGTGCATTATTTGTTTTAACTTTATATGACTTTATTTATAGGTTTCATAGAAAGTCAACCAAATATAAATGCATTTGTGATTTTCTTTTTAATGAACACCCAAACTGTTTAATTAAACTGGTATAAAGTTTGAGGAGATGAAAATATCATAAATTAGAAGTATTAGGAGTATTCATAAACATTGTAAATATACACTTTGTGTTGTTATTGGCTAAATCCATCCATAGATAACTCCAGTGAAAAATAAGGATTTATTTACCTTTTGAGTAATGGCCGTTGAAGCTCCTCCTTAGGGAACATTCTATTAATGCAAAAATGATAGCAGGGCTTTTACACTACATAATTCATAAATTCTCTGAATCTTCTTGGGCTACCAACAAATATACAACAATGTGACACTTATTAATGTTTTCACCCAACATTCACACAAACGAATAACTCATTGAACATTGGTGAATATAGGTAAATAGTCCCCTTAAAGTGCCCCCGAGCCACGATGTGTGCATCCATAGACACACAGCGAGGCTCTGACCCACCCTCTCTCTAGATTTGACTGATAGCAATGGGAGCCAATGGATGCATTAGGACTCAGGTAAGAGTTTAGGGAGTGGGGGGGAACAGCTAATGGAATTTTTTTTTTCCCTAATGCATAGAACCACTTTAAGTACAGGTTTCCCCTTAAGAGACAAATACAGAAGATGAGTTTAGTTTATATTATATTGTAAAGCGCTGAGTAAACTGTTGGCGCTATATAAATGCTGTATAATAATAATAATAATAATAGTTTCTATACAAATGTTAAAAAGCTTTTAAACAAAGCATGTATTTCATTTGTATTTCTAGGTCTCCCACTCCACTCATCTTTACCCAAAGTTCTCTTGTCATTTTATTTATGTGTGATAAATCCTCACAAACCATTAATTATTGGTAAACTATTCGGTCAATTTACTTCCATAAATAGACTGAGTTATGCATTGGCCAATATTATCCTTAGCAGTTTATTATCAGTTTTCCTTTTTGACATAAATTGTATGCAGTTGTTCTGAAACCATTATCATTGTACACATGGATTTTTTGCATGCACATTTTAATGCGTTTTTGGTGCGTTCCAGTGCATTTTTGATGCATTTCCGGATGCATTCCAGATACTTTTTTCTTATTTTTTTCCTGTTTTTTTTCACTGTACAGGGGCCTGGTGCATTTTTATGCACTCCAGTGCATTCCGGGTGCTTTTTTTAATGCGTTTTACTGTTATTCAGTACAGTCCTGTGCAGGAAAAATTCAGAATGTTCTACTTTTTTATCTGGAACTGGAAAGCCCTAGAACTGGCTGCACTGGTGTGAACTATGCCATTGGAAACAATATAACCTACTTTCCATGCGTTTTTGATGCAAAAAAATGCACTGGACTGCATGTTGTGTGAACTGGCCCTTAAAGTATTTCTAAACCCGCAACAGTAAAATCAGTCGGTATATGCAGTAAAGCATGCATGTTATACTCACTGTAGAACCAAAGGGGTTAATCCTCTGCATTGTATAAAAAAAAGGCTGTTTGATCCTATCTTCTCTGATCCTCCCCTTCTTTTACTTTCCCAATCCATCTGCTGATAGAACAGAGCCCTGGAGGCACTCTGAACATGCTCAGTTTGGTGTGTACAGTATTGCTAGAGAATTTTTTTTGGGGGGGAGGGTGAATGTGATCAGCACATGGCCAATCAGCACTGTCCAGACAGAGGGTCAGGGGTCATGCAGCCTCATAGGACAGTTAGAGCAGAATGAAAACTCCTCCTACAAGCTTTAACCAGTGCTCCACCAGACACTGATAGAAGTCACAAGATTGCTATATATACGGCTGATGAGAAAAGGTATTTAGCAGTTTATGTTTACTAAAATAATTGCATCTCCATGTTCTGTGTACTGTGGGAGACCAGATATAGTGAATGCAGGGTCCTGGGTTTAGTAACACTTTAACAAAAATGTTCACTTTCAGGACCATATTTACATTACTGGAGTCAGTATGCCAACAAACTTTTCTGACCAAAGCAACACAACTTGGAATGTCATTCCTAAATGTTCAGTCCCCTATGTTTACCTTCATCCCTCCTTTCCCCAATATTCCAGATATCAGTGTATCTATCATGGATCTACTCTCCACTATCAAAAGTCATAAATATGCAATCTTGAACAACCTGTATTTGGGTCTACCACCACCCATTTTTTCCAGCGATGCCACATTTACAGGCAAGATATGTCATACCCTCTGTGGGAAATTTAAACAACTAGAGAACATTTTCCAAACCACTAATCAACAGTGGTGGGATAAATGCATTCTGCAGCAATATATTGACACTAAAATATCCCCAAGAGGTTTGAGGGTCATGAAAGAGTGCCCCCCTTTTTTGGAAGATGACAACAAAAAGGAATGGGCTAGTATTGCCAAGTTTGCCATGGCTAAATGGATGGGAATATTGATTTCTCATAGAACCAACAGGTTCAACAAACTAACTCTCCAAGTTAAGCTTTTGGTGGAGGAGATCTGTGGCCACAATGTACCTATTCCCATCTCATGGCTTGAAATATTAAAGAGCAATACCAAACGAGATGAAGCTTCCCTCATTGAAACAAAAAATGAATACGTTAAAACGGGATCTAGATGACTACAATTTCAACAGGGTGTTCTCATGGAACAAAAAACATCACCATATAATTCCAACATCTAGGACACCTCCAGTGTTGGACCATAACCTATCACCTTCCCCTCCCGTATCCATAGTAACTCATTCTTCCTCTGTCACTGTTCCTCCTCCGCCTTTGATGGGCTTGCATCCCTTTAGCTACTTCTAGTAGACATCAACGACACAATAGTCCACATTTGGTCACTGGTAATCATGAAAACAACACCACCAACACTTATAACCAAAATCAGTATAGGACCAACAAGAGCAGTGATCTGCTTGCCGCTCTCAATAGGTTTTACTACAGATCTAATTTGGCAGACAATACTGTTAGTAAACTCAAACACAATTCTAGACCTAGCTCTATTAAGCCAGTGTCCTTTTCCCTATCCCATTGTCAGGGCTGGGCCCAGCCCTTATTTTTCTGAGTTGGCTGCTTAGCTGTCTAGCTAATTGCCAGCTCCTATCTCTCCACAGTGACTCACCTTTTGATGATCCTCTCGTCGGTCCTGCCTACTTAAGCCGTCCAGTCCAAATGATCTCTGCCTTCGCCTTAGTCACATCTTTAGAGACACTCTCCTGTGTTCCTGTTAAAGACTGCTTGGCTGACATTCCTTCTGGCTCCCTGATGTTTTGGCTTGTCTGACTATCTGTTCCAGTTCCTGATCGCTGCCTATGTTTTGACTACGTTTACTCCTTTTTTTTATTATTATTAAACGAGTGTGATTTAACTGTACTTGTGTCTCAGTCTGATTCATGGTTTCTGACACCCAGCCCAGTCTCCCCGACACCAACAACACTCTTATACATTACTGTTCTTATGTTACCCATGTAACTATACCATCCATTGGATCTCATACATTTGTTCTGTCCACCCCCCCTTCTTCTCCCTTGGCCATATCCATTGACCCAGCAGATACTTCGCCAGTTGAGCTTGGGAAGTCTATGGACTATAATCCAATGGTGCTGAACTCCTCAGCTTATCTTGCTCTGACTACAGGCCCTATAAGTACTCCCATTATAGATCCCTCTTTTTTAGTGCACAGTCCTCCTCTGGCATCCTTCTCCAGAAAAAGAAAACTCACAGGAGAGGATGCAGAGGAGTATGAACCAGAAAACAACCCCATGCTCAAAAGTATTGGAAACAATAAAAATACTGTATTTATTGGTGCATAACATGCATTTTTTCACCCCAAAAATCAGATGAAATACGTAAAATACTTTGTATGAACAGACGATCAGTCTCTTCTCCAGTCAGAGAATCGGAAACTGTGTGTTTACACACACAGATCCCAGTTCTCAGTGTGTCACCAGCGATCGCAGGAGCCCGGTGGTGATCACGACCGCTGGGCACTCGCATCGGCTCCGGGGGCAGGCAGCGCACACACCCCTAGTAGCCACAGGGTGAAGCAACGTTACATAACGTCATTTCGCCCAGCCGTGCCATTCTGCCGCAGTAAAACTATGGCGGTTGGTCGGCAAATGGTTAATTTTAATGGAGATTACTACCTACAGCAACAGGGTACAGCGATGGGGGTTACTTGTGCTCCATCGTACGCAAACTTGGCCATGGGTTTTGGGAGTCTAATTATATTTTTAAAAACAATCCCTTTTTGGCCAATAATGTCTTTTTTGGTAGGTACATAGATGATATAATTGTCATTTGGGACGGCAGCCCCGCTCTCATCAGCCTTTTTGTTGAGCATTGTAAGAGCAATACATACGGTCTATCATTTATTTTTGTCTCAGATCCCACTTCCTTGGAGTTCTTGGACCTAGAACTAGGCCATGATGGTGATGCCATCTGCCTTAAACCCACGGCTGGCAACTACTATTTACATTATAGGAGTTGCCATTACCCCAAGTGGATCCAAAACATACCAAATGGGCAATAGTCGCGAAACGCGTAAAGCCAACAGATATTGTGTGTTTAACTATGAGTCACAACCAGTACTTTCTTAATGCATTATTATTACTTTCTTTTCATGTATTGCTGTCTATATTCTTCCAATACTGTATGGACTTGTTCATATTTTATTTTATAGCTATATAATAAAGCTGTTAAATTTTACTTTTGTATACCCTTTTACTTCACCCTTGTCATGGATTAGTTCATTAAGTTTAATTTAGTAGGTATCTATTCCCATGTCCACTTACGTAATTGTCTGAACAATAGTAATGTCAGCCAATTAGATAGTAGTTATGTGAAATCAAGTTAAAAACTGTAATATAGATATGTCTATTACCCTACGAAATACCAAACCCTTATCCCACACATGCTTCATGCAAAGTCCCGCCCTTTCTGCTCTTTTTATTAAACAAATTAGGGTAGAGGTACTTGACTAATGTCACCACCTCATTCAAAGTCCTACCAAATCTTTCTCAGTTATTTACCAAATTAGAGATGGAAGCATGTGTTTTGGGATTTTAATTTTATTATCAAATCTTTGTGTTTATTCATTGTTGTTGAGTATTGGCCCTCACTTGAAGTATGTATTTAACTGTCATTCCGTTTATTATGCGATTTGATGAGTTCATTATACTTGATTGTCTTCCAATTGTCCGGGTCATTCAAATGTTGCAATGCGGGCTTCCATTGCGTTGGGGCCTGTGAGCTGTGCTGCCATATGCCCCCTGCAGGCTTGGTTTTTCCCTTACAGGGGCTGCGACGCGCACTGCCTGTGTTCCCTTTCCCCTATCTTAACTAGCGGGGGCGGGTGGGCGGGCACTGTGTGTCAACATCACATCTATTGTGCCGGCAATACGGCATCACCTAGCATGGTGCCGTCCCACTTTCCATCTACGAGCACTGGGGTTGAGGTTTTGGCGCCAATTCACCTGGCGGCTCTTCCGCATTGGTGTATGGCACTTCTCTTCCCCCACTGCTCGCGTGTGTGACGTAGGCGGGGTCCTTGGGCGGTGGGACCCATATATAATGGCACTATCCATGGGCTGTTCAGGCATTTGGCTATTCCTCGTGTTCCAGAGTTACACTCATCAATGTCCCCCAGACTCCTGCACAGGTAACCTTTCCTCACATAGGTCCTTGCCCCTTCATTCCCACTTCATCCCCTTCCTCTTGGATTACATTTTTGCTGGCAGTGTTTAGTCATTTAGTGTTTTTTGTAATTGCTTAGTGTAATGTCACTCATCCTGTCCCATCTATACATAATCTTAACACTAGTTTATCTAGTTTTACATTTCATTATCACTATGGTCACCATTAGGGATGAGCCGAACACCCCCCTGTTCGGTTCGCACCAGAACATGCGAACAGGCAAAAAATTTGTTCAAACACGCAAAAACCGTTAAAGTCTATGGGACCCGAACATGAATAATCAAAACTGCTAATTTTAAAGGCTTATATGCAAGTTATTGTCATAAAAAGTGTTTGGGGACCTGGGTTCTGCCCCAGGGGACATGTATTAATGCAAAAAAAAGTTGTAAAAATGGCCGTTTTTTCGGGAGCAGTGATTTTAATAATGCTTGAAACAATAAAAGTGTAATATTCCTTTAAATTTAGTACCTGGGGGGTGTCTGTAGTCTGCCTGTAAAATGGCGCATGTTTCCCGTGTTTAGAACAGTCGGACAGCAAAATTACATTTCTAAAGGAATAAAAGTTATTTAAAACTACTTGTGGCTATAATGAATTGTCGGTCCGGCAATACACATAAGAGTTCAATGATAAAAACAGCATGGAATTCCCCCACAGGGGAACCCCGAACCAAAATTAAGAAAAAAAATGCGTGGGGGTCCCCCGAAATTTCATACCAGGCCCTTCAGGTCTGGTATGGATATTAAGGGGAACCCCGCACCAAAATTTAAAAAAAAAATGTCGTGGGGGCCCCCCTCAAAATCCATACCAGACCCTTTAGGTCTGGTATGGATTTTAAGGGGAACCCAGCGCCAACATTTTTTAAAAAATGGCGTGGGGGTCCCCCTAAAAATCCATACCAGACCCTTATCTGAGCACGCAACCTGGCAGGCCGCAGGAAAAGAGGGAGGGACAAGAGAGTGTCCCCCCTCCTGAACCACATCAGGCCACATGCCCTCAACATTGGGAGAGTGCTTTGGGGTAGCCCCCAAAGCACCTCATCCGCATGTTGATGGGGACAAGGGCCTCATCCCCACAACCCTTGCCCGGTGGTTGTGAGGGTCTGCAGGCGGGGGGCTTATCGGAATCTGGAAGCCCCCTTTAACAAGGGGACCCCCAGATCCCGCCCCCCTGTGTGAAATGGTAATGAAGTACAAAAGTACCCCTACCATTTCACAAAAAAAGTGTCAAAAATGTTAAAAATGACAAGAGACAGTTTTTGAAAATTCCTTTATTTAAAGTCTTCTTCTTTCCATCTTCTTCGGGTCTTCTTCCTTCTTCCTTCCTTCTTCCTTCGGTTTCTTCCTCCATCTTCTTCTTCCTCTGGTTCTTCCTCCAATCCTCTGCTTCTTCTTTTTTTTAATTTTGGTTTGGGGTTCCCCTGTGGGGAAATCCCATGCCGTTTTTATCAATGAACTTTTATGTGTATTGTCGGACCGACAATTCATTAATAGCCGTGAGTAGTTTTAAATGACTTTTTTTCCTTTGAAATGTAATTTTGCTGTCCGACTGTTCTAAACACGGGAAACATGCACCCCTTTACAGGCATACTATAGACACCCCCCAGGTGCGACATTTAAAGGAATATTACACTTTTATTGTTTCACTCTAAGCATTAATAAAATCACTGCTCCCGAAAAAAAAGCCGTTTTTAAAATTTCTTTTTGCAATGATACATGTCCCTTGGGGCAGGATCCAGGTCCCCAAACACTTTTTATGACAATACCATGCATATAAGCCTTTAAAATTAGCACTTTTGATTTCTCCCATAGACTTTTAAAGGGTGTTCCACGGCTTTCGAATTTGCCACGAACACCCCAAATAGTTCGCTGTTCGGCGAACTGGCGAACAGACGATTTTTGAGTCGAACATGAGCTCGACTCGAACTCGAAGCTCATCCCTAGCCACCATCACTTTCTCTCCTTCCTCTTGCATCCATATTATTACTCAATATTGGTGTCATTGGTGGCCTGGCCCCTGGGCCAGCAGTACATGGACACCCTGTAAGTACCAGCTGGGACTCTGACCTCATGTTCATTGCCCGCTCAATATGTGTATGTCCTGAATCAATTTGTAATTTTGTTTTTGTCACTTCAGAGACACAATACACGTTTTCTCCCGATGAGCGATAATAAGTCGCGAAACGCGTAGAGCCAACAGATATCGTGTGTTTAACTATGTGTCACAACCAGTACTTTCTTAATGCATTATTATTATTCTTTGTTCATGTATTGCTGTCTATATTCTTCCAATACTGTATGGACTTGTTCATATTTTATTTTATATCTATATAATAAAGCTGTTAAAATTTACTTTTGTATACCCTTTTACTTCATCCTTGTTATGGATTAGTTCATTAAGTTTAATTTAGTAGGTATCTGTTCACATGTCCACTTATGTAATTGTCTGAACAATAGTAATGTCAGCCAATTAGATAGTAATTACAGTATGTGAAATCCAGTTAAAAACTGTAATATAGATATGTCTATTACCCTACGAATTACCAAACCCTTATCCCACACATGCTTCATGCAAAGTCCCACCCTTTCTGCTCTCTTTTTATTTAATATATGTAGAGCTGGTGGCCCTGCACGAAGATATTTCACTGTTCAGTCATCTGGTTAGAGTAAGACCCACAATTAGTGGCTTATGGTGAGCATTATACAGCTACCTGCCTCCCATTCAAGTCTGCCACAGTGAAGGCTTCCACTAGTCAACTACCTTTGCAACCCTGTAGTATCATGTGATCAATTTCTGAAAGCTGCAGCTATAGCTAATGCTGAACATTAGACATGTGCAATTTGTTTCATAACTAATCAAAATTCAGCCAAATTTTGCATGTTTGGGACATTCGGATGCATCCAAATGTCCGAAGAAAAAAATAACGAATTTCAACCAATACGAAAGAAATTATAGCGGATATAACAAATTAATTCGACATGATTCGATAATTTGTTAAAGATCTAATGAAACAAATGTTCAATCAGCTGATTAATTTTGTGCTGGAGGTTGGATTACTGGCAAAGTGCATTCCTGATAACTGAGTCAGAAGGGTGTTGTATTGTATTTGAGCAGAGGAGAAGAGATATTGTCATTGTGTGTGTTAATAGATTCAATAAACAAACGGCTTTCCAACTACGAATCATTATCACAAATATATATACATACCTAAATATTAAATCGAATTGATATACATATAAAACAAATTGAGTCAGTATAACGAATATTGACACTCTACAGAAATAACGAATTATCCGAAAACAAATTAACGTAACATAACAAATATAACAGAACAAAATTATATATTTTACGAATGAAAACGAGACAAAACTAAACAATATTTTCCATTGTGCACAAGTCTACTGAAGATGTGAAGGTAAGTCACATTAAACTTTGTCCTTTAAAAACACCTACTTTTCATCATGCCCATCAATGGCACACTTTGCATGGTATACTTTCTCTAGGCTGCAGAATTTTGTTAGTTGGTTGTGTTTGGCCCCTAAACCAAAGGTTTCCAGTCCTCCTCCTGAATCCCACAGTGTCACATGGATTTTTAGGGGTGCTGAATATAACTGTAGCCTCGCCATTCTGCCAATCGATTGGCAGACGGCGTCATCTGGTGGACAGTCCCTGCCTCTCCTTACAGCAAGAGGAACACTTTGAAAGAGGAGCTGTGGGTGTTAACCACGCCCTCTTTTCCTGCCTAGCTGCTGACATCATCCCTAGCTGCCCAGCATTACCATGTTGCAGGCTGCTGCGGGAGACCCGAGCAAGCGACCCCTACTCCCAGAATACTGGACGCGCTTGTCCCCAGTCCTCCTCACACTCTCACAGACTGTCATCGGGTACTTGGATTTGTAAGTGCAATATCTTTTATATCTATAATCTATGTAATATATATTTTATTATTTCATTACTTATGGTTTATGTCTTATTGATTGATTCACAAATGCTTCATTGATAACTTTTTTGTATGATTTATGGTTTTGCTCATCACTGCCACGCATGCACAGTCACTTTATTGTTTAGGTCCATATGTTTATTACGGTCATAATTTGCAAATACATAACTGGTGCATTAGATATTGTGTGTTTAAACATTCACTTTTTTTTATTATAATACTGTGATTTGTTAAAGTGATATTTAAGGGTATTATTATTTTTATTTAAAATTAAAAAAAATATCATACTTACCTGCTGACTGTCTTCTGTAGTATCTCTGCATTCTCTGACCCTCTCTTGTAGTATGTCTGCACCTCTGACCATCTCTGGTATCATGTCTGCAGTCTCTGACCATCTCTAGTATCATGTCTCCAGTCTCTGACCATCTCTTATATCATGTCTGCAGTCTCTGACCATCTCCTCTAGTATTTTGGGGGAGCCTGGAGCTCCCCTTTAAGTTGTTGTCTGCTGTGTTTAGACTTTGCTACATGCAGGGGGAGATGTCTTTTTTTTTAAGAACAGATCAAATTAAAAAATGGAGTTCTTCTGACTGCTTGAATTTTTTTGATGAAAACCATGGGCAGTAATCGTGATGCATCGCGATGCATCGTGGAATCAAATTGAATCGTTGACATGATAATCATAATTGAATTGTGAGACCAGTGAAGATGTGCACCCCTAATGGATTGTCTTTTGTGAAGCTACAACTAATATACATTTGATAATAAAGAGGATATACTGGTGTTTTACTTGTTTGTTTGCTTATTTCCTGTCTCCAGTTTTTAGTTTATATTTTAGTCCCCTGACTGATAATTGTAATAAATATGAGTCGACTCTTTACCACTGTACTTATTATAGGTATGACACATAACATATTTCAAAAAAAGGCAATCTTGCATTTGTTCCTTCAGATCTACGCAGTACATTGAAAAGGGCAGTTAATCATCAATAATAAGTACTTTGCAGTTAGACTCTTCCTGTGTTCTTTATTATGAAAAATACTCCCTAGTAGGAATATTGTATTTCAGGACTGTAAAATGGAAATGTGAATGTAGTTTAGGCAAGCTACAGTTTTGTATAGTGCGGTAGAGAGGTTGCATTCTCTAAATGGGACAAGGGTAAATGAATGACATTAGCTAAAGATTTTCAAAAGCTTTACAGTTTCCAACTAAAGCTGGTAACAAGCAGTTTCTAGATCATATGTTTTACTTTTTCTTTTCTTACAGCCATAAATTGAAATAATTTGTTAATCCTAGAGAAAATAGATTTTCATTTCCCCAATGACAGTTAATCCTCTACATGCCTGACTTTATGCAATTGAATATCTGTATCACTATGTACTTTCAAATGAGCTAAATCTACAATATAAGTAATAGCTTTATAAAAAGTAAGAATGAAATGATTTAACTATAATTTATGTTGTGTTATTGTTGAAGGACAGCCACTGTTAATATAATAAAAGACAGCAAATAAATAATAATAATAATTATTATTATTATGTTAAAGTGACCCTTGCACTAAAATGCAAGTCCCATAGACTACTATTAGGTCACATGTTTTGTCACGTTTTCTGAAAGTGCACCAAAAAACTTTCATAAAACTGCAAAAATGTGCAACCTAATAGAAATCTATGGGACCGCAGCTAAAACCATGGGTTAAACACATGAAAATCACAGATCCACCCATGCTACTGCCAAACTGAAACACAACAGTGTGAAGTGGCCCTTATACCTGTAACAAAAATATGGAGAGAAATTAGAAAATATATTTAACTTACCCCAGTTTCCAACAATGATGCCTATGTGAGGGTGTCAGAACCATTCTTATGGCAAGTTCCTAGAAACTCTGACTATCCCTTAAGACAGGGGTCTCAAACTCAAATTGCCTGAGGGCCACATGACAAGTTTTCATATCTCATGGGGGCCGCATGCAAACTTTCAAACTTCAAAAACAATAAACTATATACAGTTGTAGTTACTGCTTGCTACCAGTCACTGCTTACTGCCAGATGCTTGGCAGTGTTTGCTCTGTGTTAGATGAGCCAAGTTTACTTTAAGTGAGTTAGCAGTTGAGACTCTAACAGCAGACGCATTATTACACCCAGCACTGATGTCAGAAAAACGCATTATTAAACCCAGCACTGATGTCAGCAAAACACATTATTAAACCCAGCATTGGTCTCAGCAAAATGCATTATTAAACCCAGCACTAATGTCAGCAAAACAGATTATTAAACCAAGCTTTGGTCTCAGCAAAACGCATTATTAAACCAAGCACTGATGTCAGCAAAACACATTATTAAACCCAGCACTGATGTCAGCAAAACGTATTATTAAACCCAGCACTGATGTCAGCAAAACAGATTATTTAACCAAGCATTGTTCTCAGCAAAACAGATTACTTAACCAAGCATTGTTCTCAGCAAAACACATTATTAAACCAAGCACTGATGTCAGAAAAACGCATTATTAAACCCAGCACTGATGTGAGCAAAACGCGTTATTAAACCAAGCACTGATGTCAGCAAAACGCATTATTAAACCCAGCACTGATGTCAGCAAAACGCATTATTAAACCCAGCACTGATGTCAGCAAAAGGCATTATTAAAGACAATAATGCATGGGTGTTGCAGTGGTGGGTATTGCAGTCCACAGAGTTAGAGCCAGTGCTTCAATGGACAAGTGTAGCATGTAGCAAGTTCACATCAGTTTGAGACACTTATGAGATCATTTAGGATTCATTGCAGGCTCATTTGACCAGCAGTTGGCCTGCTTCAAGCTGTTTTTGCATTCCTGTAGACTTATATGGGGAAAGAAGAAGTTGTAAAGCGATTGAAGGACCATTGACACTGTTATGAGCCCCCTTTTTATAGTGAGGGGCTTGGGTTGTCCATTCCTTTAAATTATTTGGCTCTTGTGATTCAGCTGACCAGTGCACTGTATTACATGCTGTTTCTTATTTCTGGTAACAAAATTGCAAAAGTTTTGGCCAAAAGTTTGTGATTTGTGGACTCTGTGATTCCCAAAGATTCTGCATGAATCCATCGTTGCAGCAAACCCAAATTTCATGCCTAATTGGGACACATGGGATTTTATTTTGATAACAGATTTGGATATTTTATTATATATGATTTTCCACAGAAAAAAGGGGAAACCTGAAAAGAATACATTTTTCTTAAATTTTTCCCAACACAACTTTAATATTTATTCAGTCCAAAATATAATTGATACAACCTTCTTAGTAAACAGATATCACATATGAGCAGTTTTAAATACCTTTTACATACCATATGGGAATTAGAAAGAAATGACAAAAGGAAGTGTCCACATCACCTAGGCAGTGACGTGGACATCCAAAGAATGAACCTTCTTCTCTACAGCAAACACAATAGAAGACTTGGACCCTGAACGCCACGTGGCAAGAGCTTTAGGTAAGTAAAGGGGGTTTTAACTCAGGTTTTCCCTAAATCCAATTCAATGATTTGTGGGGATCAATTCCCACAGTTTACCTTTAGAAGTAATGCGTGGTTTGTCCATGCAGAACAAAGCAACCAGTTCACTTAAACTTGAACTGTATGTCTTCCACAATAAATGCTTCCTACCTGCATGCTAGTAAACTACTTTAGACTTCACACTGAGCTAAGCAGCTTATTGTACAATCTTGGCATGCCTTGTTCCTGTGATGACTTAACTCCTGTGAGCATGCCCCAGAGTTGCATCAACCTGGGCCAGCCAATCAAGAAACCCAAAACTCAAAAGAAGGGCAGGCAAAGATGGAAGTGCTAGTAGCTCAAATTGCTAGGTGCCAAGTAAGTACTTATGGACTTTATTTTTACCCTAAAATACTGCTCTTCCCAGTGTACACATATCCTAATGTTCCTTATCTCTGCTACATCTCCATTTAACCACCTAGTGCAAAGGTATAATTGAAAAATCTCTGCCCTCCCTGTGATAGTGCTCAGTTGAGTAGTACATAACCTTGAAATAGTACTGTCAAGTGGGAGGAAGAGAACTCACCTGCTTTCCTTATGGTCACCAAAGCTTACAAGAAATTCTGATGATATCAGAGATGACACAGCATTTATTCTTTGATCATAAGTCAGAACATTGTGTAACACCAGTCATTACCCACTACATCTACTGTGACTGATGCTACTTTAAAAATGTCTTCAGCCAAATGCTGACACTATTAAATGCGTTCTCACCTAAAATATATATTTAAAAAAATGATTGCAATTGCAGTTGTGTTTTAACACGACACCCAGGCTACATTAATAATATATTCCTGGCAAACCAGTTTTTAAGTTTCCTTTGTAGCATATCATAGGTATACATTATATTTTTATCTTCTGAGATGTAAATTTATGAAAATTACAAGGGAAAGGCATCAAAACAGAAGTGTTATTTCGCAAGTGATGAGAAATTTCAAGAATATTGCTTTTTAAAACTTTATGAATGAAACTTCTGAGAAATGTTTTTCTCATTAGTCTTTTCAGTTGTCTAGCTTTGATTGGATAGTCATTTTTTCCATACACATCTCGTAGCAGCACCTTGCATCATATTTTCATCAGCATAGCTAGTTATTTGTATCTCTTCTCTTTTTTATTACATTTTCATACTCTACATTTAGTCTACAAAACATGGGTTTTGTCAATCCTTAAAGGGCCTCATTTATGAAGTGTTTAACTGAAGAACAGCCTGTGATTTCCTCCTGGCTACAAATAAGCTTCTCTTCTTCTTGTTGCTAGGGCATGATAAAACGTACATGGGAGATTTGATTGGTTGCTAGGAGGAAAAGATACCCAGACCATGACTTACTAAAGAAGTAGAGTATTTTCACTTTACCAAGTGAAAATTTACTTTACAAAGAATAACCAATCATGTTTAAGCAAAATAAAAAAACAGGTGTTTTTGCTCACACATGATTGGACAATTGAAGTCAGCAGAACAGGGTTTAGTACTGCAAGTTCAAATCATCTGCTCGTATGAGCCACTAACTAAATTCAGATCAGTTTCTGACTAATAGGGGGCTCCAAATGGTTTCCCCAAATCAGCAGTCCTTGCACCTTTCAGGGTCCATTCACAGCAGCTGTTGTGTTACAATACAGAGGCTGGTGTGCAGCAATGTCGTCCATCCAGACCAGCGCAGTATGTCACACAGTGACATTTTGTAAAGTTCTATTGGGCAGCATGGGCTGTTGTGCTGTATTTGTTTGCAGCACACGCTGCCCACACACTACCAACCAGCCACACTGGAGACATGGCAATCTGCCTTGTCTTGTGGTAGCTTTGCGGTAGGACTGCGCTGGAATAGTCACCCAATGCAGTCCCACCACACATCATGTGAATGGACCTTTTAGTGTTCTGTCAGCACTCAGCTTTGTCACCCAGCAGTAGATTCTCACAGTAGTGAGAGAGAGAGAGCCCTGGCCATCAGTTAGCTCACATACAAAAAGACCTGTGCACAGCATAAACTAATAATGAGGTCTGGCTACCAGTTAGATGTGGACTCTGGAATGGAGGCTTATTCCTCCCTAAGCTCTACAAAGCTTCCAGGCTCCAGAACCCAGGGCAGAACTCAATAAAGTAATATTAAACCCTCGGTAAAATTTAAAGTGGTATTAAAGCTTTGTTTTTTAAAAAAAAACATGTTACACTTGCCTGCTCTGTCCAGTGGCTCTTCTTTTCAGGTCCCCCGCCAGCCCTCCTGACTCCTCCCCCTCAATCAGTGCCCCTAGTGAAAGCCGCTTGCCCTGTGGGCACTGCTGCATGCTTGCTCCTGAGCCACTGGTCTTTGCATCATTAAGACACATAGAGCCCCCCCTCCCTCTCTCTCCTCATTAGCTCATGGCTGTGATTGACTGCAGTGGGAGTCAATGGACTCCCGCTGCTGTCTCAGCCAATGAGGAGGGAGAGTCTTGGGACAGCCGAGGTTATCGTGAACATCACTGGATCGGAGGCAGCTCAGGTAAGGATTGGGGGGCTGGCGGGGGCACTGCACACCGAAGGTTTTTGTATAGTATTCAAGAAGGTAAAAAACCTTCAGCCTTCAGAACCACTTTAAGTTTTGCCTTTAACTTTCAATTTTAAACAAATGTGTTTACCTTAATTTTCTTTGAAATACTTAGCCATGCGAAAAATCTCCATCCTGTGTCCCTATCTGCTGCTTTTGGTATTGATAGCTGCTTTAAAGTGATTGTAAAGCTTCGTTTTTTTTTGTTTTTTTTTGTTTTAAATAACAAACATATCATACTTAGCTCCACTGTGCAGTTAGTTTTGAACAGAGTGGCACTGATCATCCTCTTCTGGGGTCCAGAAGAGGATGATCGATGTTAGCTCCTCTCCGCATTGTATAACCCCCTAGGAGAAGCCCTCTCCTGGGGGGTTGCATTGCGGACGTGCTCCCGAGTCCAGCATTTGCGTCCTCAGACGCAGAATGCCGGACTCAGCCCCGCCCCCCCGGTGCCGCGTCATTGGGTTTGATTGACAGCTGCCATAACCCCGGTATCCCCATGTTCGCCCAGCGGTCAGCTACAAGATAAAAGTGGTCTCTGCGGCAGATTCGCCACGAGATCACTTTTATCAGTGGCGGGAGAGGGCCCCCCTCCCGCCGTGATCCGGTGCCTCCACCGCTTACCAGTGCCATCGGAAGAGGCGGAGGTGATCGCATCTGTCCCCTGGGCTGACATGGAGACGAGTGAGGGGAAGATGGCCCCCACCCATCTCCATGACACTGCAGGGCGGAAGCGACACCATAACGTCACTTCCGCCCATACCTCTTAAAACCACATTTTTTCAATGTCATTTTTTCAAATGAAAATATTTTTTTTATTGCATTTAAGTCCAAATATGAGAACTGAGGACTTTTTGACCCCAGATCTCATATTTAAGAGGACCTGCCATGCTTTTTTCTATTACAAGGGATGTTTACATTCCTTGTAACAGGAATAAAAAAAAAAAACAAATGTTTAAAAAAAAACAGTGTAAAAATAAATCAAATCAAATAAATAAGAAAAAAACTTTTTTAAAACGCCCTGTCTCGACGAGCTCACGCGCAGAAGTGAACACATACGTGAGTAGCGCCCGCATATGAAAACGGTGGTCAAACCACACATGTGAGGTATCACCACGATTGTTAGAGTGAGAGCAATAATTCTAGCCCTAGACCTCCTCTGTAGCTCAAAACATGCAACCTGTAGAGTTTTTTAAATGTTGCCTAAGGAGATTTTTGAGGGTAAAAGTTTGACGCCATTCCACGAGCGGGCGCAATTTTGAAGCGTGACATGTTGGGTATCAATTTACTCACCCTAACATTATCTTTAGCAATATAAAAAAAATTGGGCTAACTTTACTGATGTCTTATTTTTTTTATTCAAAAAAGTGAATTTTTTCCCAAAAAAGTGCGCTTGTAAGACCGCTGCGCAAATACGGTGTGAAAAAAAGTACTGCAATGACCGCCATTTTATTCTCCAGGGTGTTACAAAAAAATATATATAATGTTTGGGGTTCTAAGTAATTTTCTAGCAAAAAAAACTGTATTAAACATGTAAACACCAAAATCTCAAAACGAGGCTGGTCTTTAAGTGATTAAAGTGGTTGTAAAGGCTGAAGGTTTTTTACCATCATGCATTCTATGCATGAAGGTAAAAACCTTCTGTGTGCTGCTCCCACCACAGCCCCCCCAATACTCATCTGAGCCCCCTCTCGATCCAGCGATGTGCACAAGAGACTCGGCTGTCCTGGGACTCCCTCTCCTCATTTGCTGAGACAGTAGGGGACATCCATTGGCTCCCACTGCTGTAATTCACAGCCAGTGAGCCAATGAGGAGAGAACAGGGGGTGGGGCTGAGCTGTGGCTCTATGTGTCTTAAGGACGCATAGAGCAGTGGCCTAGGAGCAAGCACGCATCAGTGCCCCCAGGGAAGGCGACTTTCTCTGGAGGCACTGCTCAAGGGGGTGCAGCCAGGAGCGCCCACGAATGACCCAAAAAGAAAAGGATCAGGGCTGTTCTGCACAAAACCACTGCACAGAGCAGGTAAGTATAACATGTTTGTTTTTTAAAACCAAGCTTTAATATCACTTTAAGTTTTTCAGCACCAATATACAGTGTATATATATATATATATATATATATATATATATATATATATATATATATATATATATATTTATATATTTATGGTTTTATTTAATTATTATGTGATTTTAGGTTACATGACAAATCACATATATATAATTGTAGTGACTTAATGGTAAATGAATTGTTATTTATTTTATTGTTACCTAGTCCATACATTCATTGATAATTTTATTTTATGCTAAAAGATACTTTACACAGAGCTAAATGGACTCAGGAAATTAATCAAGTCAGTGTGGTTACATAACATAATTTATTTTATGCTAATAGCATGCTGGAAAGCTGAAGTTACTATTTATTAAGTAAATAATTGGTGTTGGCTGTTTTGATTGATCATTTAAACTTCCTGACAATCTGCAGTGCACAGTTTGGCCTGTTTCACATGGGCTTCAGCTTGTATGAGAGAAGTGTGAACAAACTTTGACAACGCATTTGCATAGCTTTCAGCAACCTTTATTGAAGCTTTTAACCCCGCCGTACGCCATATGACGTCCTTGAATTTGAGCGGGTATATGGGTTTGATTGATTGATCAAACACAACATCTTTTTGTCTCAAAAAATCAAATAATGGTTTAACTTCGTCATCACATTTCTGTAAAAACTCTTTACAACAATTTACTTAGTTCAAAAATTGATACAATGCCTTGTAAGATGTTGGAATTGGAATAGCAGAAAGGTTTGTAACTTTTTCCTGTGATAACTATCTCTGTCCATGTCTAATTTGCATATGAAGGAATGCTACCTGACTTTTCATCAACTGAACTGACTCTGTGTTCAGTTTCAGCCCTGCTGTTTGTAACAGAGTAAATAACTCAGACAAAAGAGTGGCATGTTTCTCTATACTCTGTGTAGACAAAAAAAACTTGTCCACATGCTGGAAAATACATTCTGGTCTAGAGAATTTTGATAATACTTTCTTTAAACACTCGTGCACTATACCGTTACTAATGTCCAATCCTGGAATTATTCTAGTGATAGGTTTCTTTATTAAAGCTAAAGGCAAGTTTTTATTGACAGCTTTTAGTTAAGGATACAGAAAAATTGCTATTGGCAATTTCCAGTACAGAAAATACTTTGGCCTTGGCATCCAGGTGTGACATTAAATTTAAATTAGGAACAATAGGTTTGTAATGCATTTATTCAGTGATTTTAAATCAACTGATAAAGAATACGAACCATCTGCATTCTTGATAGGCCAAATACAATTATTTACCACTGATTGTGCTTTCTTTAATATTCCTTTTTGTAAAAAATCTTGTACAATGTCAGAAACTGGACCTATTGATTATTGTGGCAACTTATATTGAATTTGGGGCTTAGGATCTTTTCACTCAATTTCTATTTCAATATTTTTAAACAAACCTGTATCAGTTTTGGTCTTACTCCAAAGACTCTTATGTGATCGAACCAATTGTTCCAATACGAGATTGGTTCCTGTATGTGGCCAATTCAAATCTGAAGACATGTCAGTGACTACTGTACAAATACTTCCAACATTACTGTAGATGGAAGGATCTATTAACATAGATTTGGGCCTAGATGAATCCTTCCATATAGTAAAATGACTTAAATCAATAATCCAATTTAGTTTACTATTTACAACCATGCCTAAAATATTCTCTGTATTTTTACAACACCATGTCTCGATATTAGTTTCAAAAGTCCTGGAATTTCAAAAGTCACATCAGAAACTTTTGTTGCAACTGTATTTTCTTTTCCACTGAAACCAATTAAATTACATTTTGGAGAATTAATATTCACAGGTTATTTGTGTTTAGTTAAACTGAGTTCATCTCCTAAATCTATTAACCATTTAGTTTTCCTACCATTTTATAAACCATGTAACCAAGGCCTTCCACCTTCATCTATTAAAATTGGAGCAACATAATTTAATGTTGGAGGAGTCTCAGAAACTTTTTTTAATCCCGATTTTGGCAATGGAACTAATCCATCTCTCTCTTTGACAGAATTGTTTGTCAAATTGATTGAACTGTCACTAAAAGTCAGTGTACTGATCTGTTTGACTTCTGAGGCATAAGGCAAATCAATCAACCTATTGTTTGGACAAGGATGAATAAATTGCTCAGAAATGTCCTCATTTTCTAATTCCAAAGTTTTTCTTTGTGAATCTAATTTATGTTTTAAACATTCTTTCTGTACATGGCCACATTTCTTACAATGTAAGCAAATAACATTTCCTGTCTGCTCTAAAACTTTGGTTCTGCCTGTGACGTGTATCTCACTATATCTGGGTGTGGCCATACATGTGGCAACTCTCTGATTGCCATTTTGCTTTTGTCTGTCTAAACTCTGTGTGCATACTGCATCGTTATTCATTAATTTTGTTTTAAGCAAAACTTCATGATCCTGGTCATCAATCTTTATAGACCACATATCTGGTACAAAAGACTTCTGTTTAGAGTCTGCACTATCATTAATCTCTAAACTCTTGCTTGACTGTGCTTTAGAATTTATACAAATCCTTTTTACATTATTCTGTAATTCAGACAATTGAATATCTTTTATTTAAATTGCGCTTTGCAAATCATCTATTCGCTCAAAATCGGACAATTAACACATACCATGTTATCATGCTGAGTCTTTGTTTTCCCTTTTGTACAAACAACATTCCTTTTAGGAACTCCTAATATCATTGTGTCAAATACTTTAACTAACCTTATCACATTTTCTAACCTATTTGCTGAATCTCTTAAAAGTACATTTAGATTTTTTTCTCTTAATATTAGCCTGTAAACATTCATTGAACATGTAACACCATAATTCATCATCTTTAACAAATTTTGACAGATTTTTTAATTCTAATTTATTCTCACTAGATAATTCATCAATAATATTCATTACTTACTAATTTAGGATGGACTTCCTTCATGTAACACTCTTGGCGGGAAATTACGTCATCAAGAACCAGAGTTTTCTTGCACACGCGCAAATGTCTCACCAATTCTGATGATTCTATGATTCCAGGTTTATTCGATGATGCCGAAAGTTCATTTGCTGTTTCTATTTCTCCTGGAAGCTTAACTGCATAATCAATGCAAGCAGAAGGAGAATAATTTAAAAATGTTTGATATTCAGACAAAATGAAACTGGCAAGGCTGTTAAAATACCGTTATTATGGCATTAATACCAATATTCTATCAATTATATTGATGAGGAAAGTTCCAAGAAAATCCATTAATTTCTTGTGTAAAAACTAAAAAAATCATTTAATAATAAAAAAAAAACAAATATTACAAGAACAAATATCAGCTTATAACCATATGTATACTTTTACAAGTATAAGAGTCTATATAATTTCACTTTATCCATATCAAGAAGATATAAATATATATATATACAACTCAATTATTCTATAAAGATCTAATCTATTCATTCATTCATTTGTTAATATTTGTTAATTGATGTATATTAGATCTTAGATTAAAGAAACTTTCTAACAGAACCCTTATGGACTTTATAGGCACCAAGATACACAAATGACTCAGACCCCTTTCACACTGAGCCACCCTGGGCGTCAGCGGTAAAGCAGCGCTATTTTTAGCTCCACTTTACCGTTGTTTTAGTGGCACTATTCATATTTTAACCTCCTGCTAGCGGCCGAAAAGGGGTTAAATCTGCCCGCAAAACGCTGCTGCAGTGGTGCTTTGCCGGCGGTATAGCTGCGCTGCCCCATTGTTTTCAATGGTGAGAAGCGGTGGAGGAGCGGTGTATACACTGCTGCAAAGAGGCTGCTGGCAGGACTTTTTGTGACGCCCTGCCAGCGCAACGTTTGCAGCTGATGCTTTTTTCAGGCATTTTACAGGCGCTATTTTTAGTGCTGTAGCACCTGAAAAATGCCTCAGTGTGAAAGGGGCCTTATAAAAGTATAAATTGTATTACAAAACTAAACTAACTTACTAAAACATGATAGTGCAAGTTAAAATTCTCATGATAGCATACTACTGAAACTACAGCATAAATATCAACAAAACCACCAACAGAGCCCCATCGTAACTATAATCAATGCACCAGTGAATTACAGCTGTCAATGTCTGGGCTGGCTTGGTGTAAGTTGATGTAGCAGATTGACGCTCTACATGTTTTGCACCATTGTGCTTCTTCAGAAGCTTAGGTTAAGTATTCAAGGTGGATGAAAATATATAGTAAGTACAAACATAGTAGCATAGTAACACACATTTAGCAATATTATATACACTACAGGTCATTATTATTTCAGCTGGTACAGGAACCCAGGGCTGTCAGGAATTCGGGGCACAACATGGATATGGGGACATGTATAGACACAGCAATCTGCCACCAGGGCGTGACAAGGCCTGCCACCAAGAAGATAGGAAAAAAGTGAAATTATAGTCAGGAATAGATAGCTGACCATATGTCAAATATATGGACAGTAGCGCCCCCCATATACTTGTATATCAAAAGGAGAAAAGATACATAGATAGCATAATATAAATCCATGGGGAAATGCTTACAGTATGGGTTAACGCATTGTGAAGGTAGTGTGATAGCTTTAAAAACAATCAGAGGAGCAGTGGGTGTGCAAACTGTCATCCAAAATATCAGATATCTGTATATTGGATCAAATGGAAAGTAAAGCCAGTTACTATAATCAATGCACCAGTGAATTGCGGCCGTCAATGTCTGGACGGGCTTGGTGTAAGTTGATATAGCAGTATCGGGTTCTAACTGGAGTCATATGCTGTACAGCACTATTGGATATACTGTACCTTTATGTGTTTTTCTGTATTGTCTTTGTCGAGTTATAACACATATATTATGGTCATTTAACAATGCTCCAATGTATAATTAACTGGACATGTTTGGTTCAACTATCTAGTGACAATCATTTTTTTATGTTATGTTTCTTGCAGCAATTATGATCAATTATTCCTTTGGCTGTTTGTGGTAGTCTGGTGCAGTGCTGGGGATGGAGGGCTGCTTTCCTTGGATGTGCGGCAACCCAGCGCCGTGGTTTCGGCCAGAACCGTGGTCTCCATGGTGGCCGCGGCGATGGGAGTTACAGCCAAGGGGCGATTCCCTCGGCTGCCCTCCTCCTTGTGCATCATGGGCCATCTCCCCATCGCTCTCTTCGAGGCTCCGAAGGACATCTTCCACCCATTTGCGGTGTCTGGCGAATTGGCGGCCGTGTTAGATGATGTCATTGTTGATGTTTATGCCTTAGTTTGGGTAGTATGTTATCGTGAGAATTTTAACTTGCACTATCTTGTTTAAGACATTTGTGTATTTTGGTGCCATAGGGTTCACTAACAAAATTCACTATAAATTTTGGGATGTGGCACTGTTTAAACTATACTCGCAGTCACAGTACAAACCTGTGAGGATGCAAATATACTCTACTGTATAAAATTGTCTACCCCAGCAGCGGCTATAAACACAGCTTCCCCCTCCAAGACAGACATACATACAGTACTCTTTCATCCATATTACATATACAACACTCCTCTCCAACAACAACTTTACATACAGATTTCACCTGTTCTCCAACAGCATCTATAATCCCTGGTTCAAATATGTTGGTGGCATAGTGTTTAATAATAACCACTGTGCCATACAGTGACCAGGTGATTGAAAAGGATCATGTAAAAAGCCCCTTGTGTTTTGTAATCTAGTACATGAACTGCACCTTTAAATTTATAATTTTTCTTTACTAAGTAAATATATATTGTTTTGCAGTATCTTGTCTTGTGATAAAACTGTGTGTTGTAAGATCTTGAGTAAAATAATACTTTGCACAATATGTACCTTTCTATAGAATAAACTTGTGTAAGCAGAAGGACACACATGTCTTCTTTGTAATCATGCCTTTCTTTGTTTTGTAAATGTAACTGAATAAAAGCTTATACACAGGCTACAATAAAGCAGACATCTTACGAATGCACAACCTGCCTCTTGTTTCATTCGGTGTCTCCAGATATCTGAGGGCCCTGTTGGTGTACCTACAGAAGGGGTGGTCGTCTAGAATACCTACTATTTCCTTTCAGTGATAATCATTAATTACAAAGCTCCCAATGCAGAACAACCTTTCAGAGTAGACACGGCGAGGCACTGTTGGAAAGCAGGGCCTAGTTTCTAACTCTTCATTATGTGACAGAAAGTATTTCTGTAAGGAGGAGCATTATAATGATTAACACATTGGGGGTGATTTATGAAAGCTGTGCGCCATCAGTAGAGGCGCACGGCGAGGCACAACGCACATTTCCATATTTACAAAATGGTGCGCCGGTAACAGAGCGCGAATCCCCCATTTACTATAGCGATCTCGGTGCACGGGAGAATGCAATCTGTGCACCACTATGGACGTGGCGCACGGCATCTCCAAATAATAATTGACAGAAGATAGAGGTGCCAATATTATGGGGTGATGTGAGGAAGTTTAGTAACAACTGCCCAAGTAACAAATACTCCAAAAATAGAATGAGAAATAACTCTTTCAGAGAAATCCTGCTGTGCCCGCGAGTACGTTTAGAACTGCGTGAGATCAATGTAAGCCGTGCGCATGCGCAAGTGGCTGTTGCGCTCATACACATGCGTTTGTTCACTGCGCGGCCAAAATGTTAGTAATTGCATGGGTTGAATGGGTGCACCTCTAAACTTGACAATTTTTTTTTTAACCCTGGTTCACCTTTATGTAAAAGGGGAACTCCACACTCCATTCTCCAGTGCTCTTGTCTCCCCCCTCTAACCCCTTGGATATCCATGGGCTAACTTTTACTTTTAAAAGGGAACTCCACACTCTATTCTACAAAGCTCTTGTCTCCTCCCTCTAACCCCTTGGATTTCCATGGGCTAACTTTTGCTTTTAAAGGGGAACTCCACACTCCACTCTATTCTCAAAAGGCTGTGAGCTGCCTTTACCAATCCAAACTACATCCTTTTGCAGAGCATACAACAGGGCCAGCTAGGAAAGGGGCGAAAAGAGCGATTACCCAACCCCCTCCTGAACCATACAAGGTCACATGCACTCAACATAGCTGGTTGCCTTTGGGGCATGTTGGACCCAACCCAATACCAACCACAAAGCACCTTGTACCCACTAGTTTAAAGGGGTTTTCCACATTCCGTAAAGCCCCCTGTCTGCAGCTCCCACAACCTCAGCCTAGGGTTGTGTGGAAGAGGCCCTTGTCCCTCTGAATATGGGAACAAGGTGGTTGGCTTTTGGGGTGCCCGAGCCCCTCCTGCCCCCAAGCATCCACCCCCCTTTCATGGGCTGGCTTGCTGTGCGTTTGGCTAGGAGTTTGTTAGTGTGTGGGAGGGGCACAATATTTTTTTAGTTTGGGGTGGTATTTTTCATGTGGGGGTTCTAATTTTAAGCCTTAACAGATCCAAATGGCCTTGTATGTATTGGGGGCAGGCTATTTTTCATTTTGGGTTAAAATATTGCAGCTGCACTGTAGATTTGTAAGTTTTCTCTAAAGCCGTACATCTTTGAAGTAGCATTTTGGATACATGCTACAGATGCACCACTTTACAGGCAGAATAAGCCACCCAAGTTACTAGCATTTAAGCAATTTTGCAATTTTAAAGGCCCTTCTCCTTGTTTCGTTTTTGTGGTTGTGCAAATTGGTTACATTGATATATGTCCCTCAGGGTGGGACCTGGGCCCCCATACCCATTTTAAGGCAAATAACTAGAATATAAGCCAGCCAAGTGGGGACTCGCAAAATTAACAAGTCAGTTCCCATAGACTGCAATAGTATTTGTTGTATCACTTTTGCCCATATTAGGCTCTTTGTTTGCCCCCCTGGACCAGAGGGTGTTTGTCCCATCTGTAATTTTGTAGCATGCTAGATGATGTGCTCAATTTTGGACAGGGGTGGCTTATTTTGTGCTAGCTGCATTTGGGTTGTTCTGGGCATGCTCCGGGACTTTGTTTTTTAGCTGTGGTTTTTGGTGTATGAAATGCATTTGTGTTAATCTGGGCATTCTTAGGGACTTTGGGGTTTTTTTGTGCTTTTTGTGTGTGAACAGCATTTGGATTTTTCTGGGCATGCTCAGAGAATGTGTTTTTTGAGTTAGTAATTTAAGGAGATCGTTAACAGGTGTACCCACTTTAAAGTTCGGTCTTTACATTGGGTGAACTTGCATTTTGTGTGTTTCATGGACTGTGCATGTGTTTTCAATTGCCTCATTAGCACATAAACGTATGTTATATAAAGCTGGCCAATAGCATTCTTTACCTTGCCCTGAAAAGAGGCAAGACTGCTTGATGGTGTGTGTGGCAAGAGAGTACATTTGGGTGTCCTTATAGAATTTGTAACACATGTATTTTATCTTTGTATTTTGCTTGTTATGTTTTTGCAAAACAGATGTGTTTTAGAGCAAGTATTTTTTACTTTTGTTTTTTTTTTTGGGGGGGGGGGTATTTTTCACTGAACTATTTTTGATGTTGTCAATCTGTGTTGTTTGTAGGTTGTTAGTTTCACTTTGATTTAATTGTCTGTGCTGCATTATTTTGCAAAATCTTCCTCAAGCTGTTGTGACTACTAAATGTTTAAATCCTTAAGAGACTGTGGGTGCAGTCCTTTTAACTTCTGTTAATTTCCTCTGTAAAATGGTCAGCATTAAAAACCATATTCTGTTAGTGTTTAAAATTAACATACATGTGTTTTTTGCTTTCCTTGCTCTTTTCCAAGTCCTGTTTTGTTGACCAATAAAATTTGAAGCAAATTTTTATATTTTATGTGTTTTGTTAATATTTGTTTTGCAGATGCATGATCAATCCAAGTAATGCATTTTACACTCTCACCTCCTCCCCCCTAAACAATTATCATGCAACAGATTTCCCAGCTGCAGGTTAACTAGATTGATTGACATGGCAAAACAAAAAAAAGGTGTGATTTGTCTAACAGCTATTTTCCTGGTGCCTTCATGGTAGCATATGCATGCGTATGCTGCCATGGATAGGCACCAGGAAAGGAAAATTACAGAGAGGTAAGTATTCAATTTTGAACTTTAGCGCAGTGGTTCTCAGCCTCAGTCCTCATGTACCCCGACAGGACATGTTTTGGGAATTTATCTTAGCTAAATAGCTGTCAAAAATATCACGCCATTGACTCTGATTTAAAGCACCTGTGCAAGATGAAGGTAAACTTGCAAACATAGCCTGTTGGGGGTACTTGAGGACAGGGTTGAGAACCACTGATTTAGAGCACTGAGCTAAAATCTAGTTCAAGACAATCCTATTCTATTTATGGGCATGTGAGGGAAAGTGAGTGTTAGAACCCCTGCTTGTCTTTTTTAGGTTGGGTTTTCTGGCCCTTTTCTGAAAATTGGCTTCACTTCCTGTCACATAGCCAAACAGGAAGTGAGGGTAAAACCCTACCAATGTCTTTCCTTGGACACACAGGTCAATCTAACTAGTGTCCCCATTAGGCAAATTGCACTCTAGCACTTTGTTGTGTAGACCCCAAATTATTAGGTATTTTGGGGTTTATTAAAGGCAAATCCACTCTGCAATACAGGTGTACTCGCTGTAAATCTGAGGGGAAGCACTGGTGATTTTATCATCCAGTCATGTATAAGCAAAGATGCTGTTTTTTTATTTTCCTTGCATGTCCCCCTCGGATCTCCAGCAACTGTACTTCCAAGTGCACTTGTGGTGCAAAGTTGATTTGCCTTTAGTAAATAAACCCCAAAGTCCAAGATACCTAATAATTTGGGGTGTACAGAGCAAAATGCTAGAGTGCAATTTGCCTAATGGGGAAATTGATTAGATTGACCCGCGTGTCCCCAAGGAAAGACATTGGTAGGGTTTTACCCTCACTTCCTGTTTGGCTATATGACAGGAAGTGAATAAATATGAAGGAGAAACTGGCAAAATTTTGGAGGTGCCTTCACCCTATCAGGGGTGCAGACATCCCCAAAAACTGGCAAGACTTCTAATCCCTCTGCACTCTATCCCAAAGCAAAAATAAGAAAGGATTTAATTTAGTTTAACTTTGCAAAGACACATTCCTAAGTTCAATTGTGATGCATGTCAATGGCCCATCTAGGCCTTGTTTAATGGAAAACACTGTTTGCCTTTCACTATAAACATTTGTTAGTCCAGTCCTGGAAATCTGCATCTGCTTTACTATTAATTTCCATAAAAACTGGGTTCCTGCAGCTAGATGCGCCAAATGCATCTAGATGCGCGACCGCTGTGTATGTGAAATGCGCAACTGCTGTGTGCCCGGAGGTATGTACCCGTGGCGCATATCTGGCTCCTGGAAGTGGTGGCCAGCACACAGGAATGACATCACACCCCTCCAGGAAGTTGCTTGTACTGTTGCTAATTTATTCCCACCACCATGCCCCGCTCGCTGTTCTCTGAGGAAGAGATGATCCTTATTTGAAAATTAAGATAATTTTTATTTTTACATGGGGTGGTGTTTGTGTGGGTCATGTGTGTATGTCTAAATGATTTGGCCTCAAAACACACACCTACTTCATGTGTACAGATTCACTTCCAATGCAGATTCACGGCCAATGTATATTGCTTCCTGCTTCAGTGTGTGTGTGTGTGTGTATGTAGATAGATAGATAGATAGATAGATAGATAGATAGATAGATAGATAGATAGATAGATAGATAGATAGATAGATAGATAGATAGATAGATAGATAGATGTAGGTTCTTGTGTCCACCAGCAGAGAGAAGTTGGGTAGATGCCACACTCCCAATTCTGGAGGCATAATAATGGTCTAGCACAGGGGTTTTCAAACTATGGCCCTCCAGTTGGTCAGGAACTACAATTCCCATTATGCCTAGTCATGTCTGTGAATGTCAGAGTTTTACAATGCCTCATGGGATGTGTAGTTCCGCAACAGCTGGAGAGCTGTAGTTTGAAGATTTCTGATCACTCTAGCATATCTTGAAAAAAAGTGTTTTTTTATGTGCCTTGTATAATGCCCAAGAAATATCATTAGGAAAATACAAGTGGGCCATGGCACATCTACAATATATATTATCACTTAAGATGGTCATGCACTATGCAATCTGATTGGCCAATCTCTGTACAACTCGATATTTAGGCAAAATAGGTAATAGGAAGATGCACTTGAACAGATAAATTCAAAATATAGGAAATCAAACAGGCTCCTTCACTAAATCGAATTTATTTAAGATCTAACTGATTGCAGTGTATGTAAACTTTTAAAGATCAAGATCTAAACATGTATTGGGTTTAGAAACACTTCTCTGTTCTTTGTAATTTATTGAAAGATTTGGGTAAAAACAGAAAAAAAACAAATTTCAAAGATATATTAGAAGTGATAGGAATGAGATTAGCATCAAAAGGGTTAATTAACTGAGTACACCTACTAATTGCCTAACAAGACACATCCAATGAGGTGAAATTAACCAATTGTATTGGGCGTGTATTGGGCGTGCGCTATTATCAATAAGAAAACCGCAGTTACCATAGCACCAGTTGCAGTTTACATTTTGCGCTTCAATGTGCACCAGTTCGCACGTTCAATTAACGACTTTTCCGGCGCACCAATTAATGTATGAACTGGTGCAGTGCCTTCTTCTTAGTAAATCACCCCCTATGCCCAGTTGACGTAATTCATAGTGGTAACAACCAATAACAACAGTCAAAGTAGAAGAGGCATGGGACCTGGGGCACTTTAGAAGTGATCTGGGGGCTTGAGCCTGTACCTAGCAATGCCAGTGGTTGAGACCCAGACCCCAGATCCTTGAGGAGGGTTCAGTTAAAATGCTGATGAATGAAGAAAAGGCATCAAACATAATCTCAACAACAAAACAAGCTAGGTTACAGCATAAAGAGGAAAGATTTATATGATGTATGGCCATTACATAAGGTAAAAGCAATGCACTGCACAGTGATTACCTGTCTATTGTGCTTGGACTTCATCTTTAAACAGGACACTTTCAAAATAAATTAGAGACATCATCACAAAAAGAACCAAATACAACATCTACTATGCTAGCTCTTTTTTTAAGATTTATGGTTATTACTAGTACAGGGGCATGTTGAGCTAATTTAAAGTAATTTAGGTTAGCCTACCTAGCCCAAACCAACACCAGATATGATCAATGGGGCAGTTTAGGGAGGATAAAAACAGTTTCCAAAATTAGAAGCACTAGAATTTTGAGCATTTCTTCTTGACTTTGTCAATCCTTCTCTATTCTTAATAAGTAAAACGTGTAATGAAATAACTGGGCAAGCGCGACTGCAATTATGTATTATTAGTATGACCACTCCGTCTTTTCCAGTGGGAGATATTTTCTAGTGGGAGTAAAATGATAAAAAAAAACAAGGTTTGTCTTTTTTTACATATTTACTGTGTATGTTATATGTAACAAGTTTCAAAGGTATTGCAAAAAGGTAGCAATGGTTATACATTTTATTGTAAGCTAAGCAATTACAACTTCAGTTATATCGTGGAAAGCAGCTACTTTGTTATATTTTAATAGCATTTTAAGTGTTGATTATGTGAAAAGCTAGTATTGGAATTAGAAATGGAAATGCTATAAGTTGAACTGCATATCAAATATTAGTTACTTACTTTTTGTTGCAGAATATAAAGGCATTTTTTTTTATTATGGATATTCATTTAACATAAGATCAGTCTAGACTGCTAAAATCCATGTTGCTTTTGTCGTTAAAGATGTACTATCGATAAAACCATATTTTGGTGGCACATTTAAAGCTTACTTTGGGTAATACAATATGTATTCTTTGTGCTTATTTTTCACTTGTACCATTTAAAGGATTTCTTTTGTCTGTGTTGTTTATTCATCCAGTTCCCATATGTGCCTAAAGCCATAAAAGAGAGACATTAAGTTTGAATTGCCTTCTTGCGGATTCTCTTTTGTTCATAATGAAAACAAGGTTTGATTTTCTGGTTGCCCCTCAGGATTCGTCCAGGAAAATTTGCTTATTTTGGTTTCAAAAGCTTCTAGTGTTGTGATCCACATGGAACATTTAAAATCGGTTCTGAAAGAAGAGCTTTGATAGGAGACATTAGTATCAATACAAAAAAGCCTCAGAAGTTATTCGACATGTTTATATTATCGCAGTTTTTGCATTAAAATGTTCAATTCATAAAAAAATTATATGACATTGGTGTGCAACTACATCATCTACATCTTTCTACATAAAAAATAAACATTTAGCCTTGGTTCAGACTGCTGCAACCCCGTTGTCATGTGATTTCCAGTGCAACTTTGCAGTGTGACTTGCTTTTTACTTTATATATTATATGCAATAGTGAAGCACTTCCTCTAAATCTTATTACTAGTGTTTAAATAGTGATAATTATAAATTATATAAAGAACTCTCTGTGACAACTCATAATAATACGATTAAATCAATACAAATCATATAAACTAAATACAAATTATACCAGGAAAAATGTGATCCACATAAATATAAATATAAAGTTTCATTCAATCTTGATCAATGTGCAAATCCCAAATTCATAAAAAAAAGTCCAAACAACATATATTCCCAATATAGTGTCCCATACACCATCCAATCTGTATAGAATCGGTGCACGACTCATGAACTCTTCTCAAAAGGTGATAAGTGATCTTTTCCACAAATATTGCAAATAAGTTTTGTCCCTGTCCTCAGCCTGTGAATGGACAGTGTGAGGAGAAGCAGAAGTCTAATAAGCTAATCTCTCTGTCACACTGCTTCTTCCTCTGTCACGTTGTTCCATGTCAGCAAATAAGCATTGCAGCACAACTAAATGGCTCGTTGTACTGCTTCTGCATCTCCCACGCTGAGCTCTGCTGTACAGTATGTAGCACTGTCCTAGCTGGGTTGTTAATAGGTTTAGGTAAATTTAGTTTTTGGCTCCTCTGTAGGCAGTGGAACAGGATTTGATTACATCTGGCTGTTCTGGGTTCTGCTGGCTACAGGTTCAACTACTTCCCCTCTGCATTCCAGTAAGTTCTGGAATATAATGGATTGTGAGAGGCAGAAATTGGGCTGAATGTTTATGCAGCCTCAGCCAATCCCTGGTTGAGAGGGTGACCAGCAGGCAGCTGAGGTGTGCATAGCTAGTCTGGGGCCTTGGACAGCACGGTCCTTGTTCAGATGGAGAGATACCCAGCCTGAACATGCTCTCTGCCTTCCTGGGCTACCTAGCTGAAGACTGCAGGAGGCTATCGGGGTCCCAGCACAGGAAGATTTGAGGGACCCATGTCTGAAGCTGCTGGGAGCAGTTTGGAGCCAGTCTGCTGAGGATCTGGCTTAGAGGGACACAGTGAGTAAACTCCTGAGAGAGAGATCCTGGGGAGACTGTTGTTGTATAACCGCGGCGGCTGCCACTCAAAATTTTTGGGGGGCGCAAACAAACTGAAAAATACTGAAGCCCCCCATCAATTGCAGCCTCACTGTGCCCATCAATTGCAGCCATTGTGCCCATCAAATGCAGCCACTGTGCCCATCAATTGCAACCATTGTGCCCATCAAACACAGCCAGTTGTGCCCGTCATATGCAGCCATTGTGCCCGTCATATGCAGCCATTGTGCCCATCAGATGCAGCCACTGTGCCCATCATATGCAGTCACTTGTGCCCGTCATATGCAGCCATTTGTGCCCATCAAATGCAGCCACTTGTGCCCATCAAATGCAGCCACTTGTGCCACTCATATGCAGCCACTTGTGCCCATCATATGCAGCCACTTGTGCCCATCATATGCAGCCACTGTGCCCCATCATATCCATCCACTGTGCCCCATCATATGCAGCCACTGTGCCCATTAAATACAGCCACTTGTGCCCATCAAATACAGCCACTTGTGCCCAATCATATGCAGCCACTTGTGCCCATCATATGCAGCCACTTGTGCCCATCATATGCGGCCACTGTGCCCATCATATGCATCCACTGTGCCCTATCATATGCATCCACTGTGCCCCATCATATGCAGCCACTTGTGCCCATCATATGCAGCAACTTTTTCCCATCATATGCAGCCATTGTGCCCATCATATGCAGCTACTATGCCCCATCATATGCAGCCAATTGTGCCCATCATATGCAGCCACTTGTGCCCATGAAATGCAGCCACTTGTGCACATCATATGCAGCCACTTGTGCCAATCAAATGCAGCCACTTGTGTCCATCAAATGCAGCCACTTGTGCCCATCAAATGCAGCCACTAAAGTGCAGTGCAGTTCTCTGTGAGAGGCAGATATATTAGGGTAAGGTTATTTTCATTTAACATACAGCGTGCTGAGTGCTGACTAAGTCTCATACTTACCTTAAAGGCAGCTCCGCGCGGGCCATGCATTTCATGGAGCTGCTGATGTCACTTCTGGTTCACCACTAGCATATGGAAACCGGAAGTAACCACTTAACTAGAAGACCAAAGCTCCCCTTATGGACGCACCGCCACTGCTGTATAACCTCTTTTTGAAAAAATGCTTCAGATTTGATGGCTCAGGGCTGTTTCAAGTGTGGGATCCCCCTGAGCTGTATTTCCACATCTCTCCACACCTCTAGTCATAGTTAACCTCTTCACAGTAGGCCTCTAAAGAGTGTCCTCTGTTAAAGCTGCACTATTTCTAGGCAGGGCTGTCTTTAAGGCAGAGCAAAATGGGCAGCTGTCTTGGGACCCATCATTTTTGTGGGACCCAAAGCAGCTGCCTCATACTTGCCAATTATCCCAGGTTAAATTCCCTTGTCCCATGAAATTTTAGTCCCATGCTGTGTCCCGATATCTCAGTGTTAAGTTCTGTTACTAATGCTGCCCAGCTCTGCCCTATCGCCATGTACAGATGACTCACCTGCAGACCCTGTGTTTACATGGAAATAACATGCATTGATATGTAAATAGCACGTGCAGTAATATATATATAGCCATAGACCGGCTGCATTGATATGTAAATAGAGGTGGCATTCATATGTATATCATGCCCCCCTGAGGTCATATCCACCATCACCTCTGCTGAATGTTGCCTACTGAGGATGTAAAGGGGCATGCTTGGAAGTCCTGCCTATAACTGTGGTCATTAAGCCTAACATCAGCCTGTTCTGCAAAGGTAAGCAAATTGGATATGGAACCATTTTTCTAAATAACATGGTGCCACAGCACCGTGAATTTTGGTGCATGTGAATACGCACATCTCAGCAGATGCATGAGGGTGTCATTAACAATTTTTGGCACTGCTATGTATCTGCTAAAGGATAGCATGTTTCTGTGGTGTCAGTAAAGCGATTTTGCATGCATTTCCAAGTCACACAAATTTAAACGCAGGCTAAATGTCACAGTTATATTGGTGGTCAGTGTAAATCTTCTCATTACATTGGGGCTTGGTGTACAATCCTTTCATTCACACTAGTGGCCAGTGTGAAGGTCGCCCTTACATTGGTGGTCAGTGTAAATTCTTCCTTACATTGGTGGTTACTGTGAATGTTCCTATTACATTAATGGTCAGTGTAAATCCCCATTACATTCTTGGCTAGTGTAAATCTCCATTACATTGGTGGCCAGTGTAGAAACTCCTCGTTATATTGGTAATCGGTAAAAAAAAATCCAAACTTGCATTTGTGGTTGAATTCAATTACATTGGTTGTCAATGTAGAAGCCCCCTTTAAATTGAGGATGAGTGGAAATCCCCCTTACATTGGTGGCCAGTATAGAAATCCCCCTTTATTGGCTGTTAAAGTAAAATCCCCCATTACATTGGTGATTAGTGTACATTTCCTTTGACATTGGTGGTATATGCTAAATTGCCCTTACACTGGTGGTCAGTGTAAATTCTCCTTTACATTGGTGGTCAGTGTAAATCCACCCTAACCTTAGTGGTCAGTGTAGAAGTGTCACCTTACATTGGTGGTCAGTACAAATCTCTTCACAATGGTTGTCAGTGTAAATTACCCCTTAAATGGAAGCCATTGTATATTTCCCCTTACACTGGTGGTTGCTGTAAATGCTCCTATTACATTGGTATCAGTGTAGAAATCCCTCTTGATATTGGTGGGTGGTGTAAAATCCCCCATTATAGTGTGGTCAGTGCAAACTCCCCCTCACATTGGTAGTCCCTGTAAATCCCCCCTCAGATTGGTGGTAATTGTAAATTCCCCATTACATCGATGGTCAGTGTAGAATCCCCCACTATATACTTGCCAAAGATTTCCAACTCTGTTCTACATGATTCAGAATTCACCATAGTGTACTGCCTCCTAACTAATCCCACCATCTTGCCGCTGCCACTGATCCTAAAAACCACCCAGCATTGCCACTGATCACCCCCCCAGCACTGCCACTGATCCTAGGAGTCCTAGGATCCCTAACAATTTTCTGTCTATTGATGGGTCCCCTCACCTCCCCAGTCCATGGTGTGCAGGCAGTGAGGAGATGATGTGCTATAACCTTTAGCACCACATAGTGAGCAGTAATGATGTGCACTAACCTCTTACAACCAATCATTGAGCGGTAAGGATATGCCCTAACCTCTAGCAACCAATCAGTGAGCAGTAATAATGTGCAGTAACCTCTAGCAACCAATTAGTGAGCGGTAAGGATGTCCAGTAATCTCTAGCAACCAATCAACAAGTAGAAGTCACGTGCTGTAACCGCTATCAAATAATCAGTGAGCCATTATATGTGCTGTAACCTCTAGCA
Source organism: Aquarana catesbeiana (assembly GCF_042186555.1). NCBI lineage: Eukaryota > Metazoa > Chordata > Amphibia > Anura > Ranidae > Aquarana > Aquarana catesbeiana. The sequence goes on along the minus strand of NC_133332.1, from coordinate 104,615,519 downwards.
GCCAGTCAGTGAGCGGTAATGATATACTGTAACCTCTGGCAACCAATGGCAATTGCTGCCTGATCGGATTAGTTAAACAGATTTTGAGTCTAGCTACTATTTATTGTATGTCTCAAAGCAGGTGGAGAGCAAAATTGCATGGAGGGGAGGGGGGGCAAGAAAATGTTTGCCCAGGGTCCAATCAATATTAAAGACGGCCCTGTTTCTAGGTTATCCCAAGGCTCGCCTTATACCCTATCTGAGAGATTCAAGCAATAAAGTGCTTGAATAAAATGGACCTGAAAGTGTGCCTTTGGTCTGACCAAAATAAGGGGGCATACCCTAGATTTATAGAAATTAATATTCTGTGAAGAGAAATGAATATTTGAGAAATACCCTGAAAAGGGGATGGGAGGGTGGGTATCGCGCACAGGAAACCGACAAATACCACAGGCGAGCGGGCTGGTTAAATACCCCCCAGGTTCCTCCCATAAATTCAGGCCACCATACTGCCCTTCCTACTTATGGTTGAAGCCCTATGGCTGATACGGACACGGGTAACATTTATAGTTAAGATAAGACTTACCACCTATGATGGATCTGGGAGTGTGGACTTACCACATGAAATGGACCTGAAAGTGTGCCTTGGTCTGATGGACGGTATACCAAAATAAGGGGGCAAAAACATTCAGGTAGGGGTATAGTATTTTATTCATTTTCAGTTGTTATTGAGCTAATTTAGTAAATGCCTGTGCCATTTCCACTTGAGGATTAGGGATGTAACGGGCGAAGCAGGCTGATTTCCACCTGCCGAGTCTTTTAATGACGTGGTCTGGGACCCCGTGGCAGGATGCCTCCGAGGCTGCTCCAATGCGGAAGGAGTGGCCGGAGTACTGGCTGGGATTAAGGCGAAGGTTGCGGAGTAGAATCCTTATGTGTTTCACGAACTGACAGGCACTTTAGGGTTTGGCTGGGAACGGTAAAAGGGGACTGGAGTCCGGTTGTTCAGGCAGGAGTGACAGAAGATTATTGAGTACGGTAACTGGACACTAGCTATTATTGGTTTTGTAAAGGTGAATGTCCACTCCAGAGCCTGCCTGTTGGGTCTTAGAAACTGCAAGGTGGAGGATGAAGTGGTCTTGGTAGCAGACCAAGTGCCGTCTGTGTAGCACTTGGTCTGCGGGGTTGCTACGGGTAAATTCGCCAGGTCACAAGAACCCGTAGTAGGCCAAGTATATGGCTGCTTGTAGGACCATACTGGGGAGAAGACCAAACAGAGAAGTAGTCAGGATAGTCGACATACCCCTAAAGATGGCCCCCCGTTATGGGTAAGCGTTTGGCAGTATCTGTGAAGGCCAGGGTCCTGAAAACTATTGGTGGCCAAAAATTGGCGTGAAGCCTGTGGAGGCTGCAGCATCTGTCACTACTTGGGATGAAAGGGACGAGACCGTAGGTATGAATAGGGATATACCATTCCAGGTGGAAAGGAATTCCTCCCACATGGATAGGTCTGCTAATGCTACGGTATCTAGTTTGAGGATCTGATCAGGGTCCTGTGTTTGTGAAAGGAATACCAGCAGACGTGACACGAAGGTGTGACCCTGTGGAATGATTCGCATGGCGAAATTAAGCATTCCTAGAAGAGATTGCAATTGCTTCTGGGTACACCCCCTAGTGTGAGTGAATTCTCGGAGGACTGCTCTGATACGGGTTAGTTTGTCGAGGGGGTGGCTGGCCTGCATAGTGCAGGTGTCTAAGTTGACTCAGAGAAAGGTGATGGTGTGTGCTGGGCCGTCGACTTTATGTTCGGCGATGGGAACATTAAGATTTCCGAATACAACTCTCAGTTTGTCGAGATCTCCTGGGGGCATGCCGGGTGGTTCTATTAGTAAGCAATCGTCCAGGTAACAGATGACCTCTTGACATTGAGCTTTGTGCAATAGTATCCAGGTGAGGGACTGAGCGAATGTGTTGAAGAGCCAAGGGCTACTCTTCGAACCAAAAGTTAATTTGGTGGCAAAGTAGTATGCCTCCTTCCACTTGATGCCATGCCAGCACCAAAGGGACGGGTGGATAGGCAGGAGCTTGAAGGCGTCCGAGATGTCGGCTTTGTAGAGCCAGGTGCCTGTACCTGCTTTGATGATCACTTGGATTGCCATATCCACGGAGGAATATTTCAGGGAGAACTCTTCGGAGGGGATTAGGGAATTGAGACTAGGGATGTGGGAAGAATGAGGAGCAGACAGGTCATACACCAGACGTAATTTATTAGAGAACTTGCCCTTGACAAGCCCAATAGGACTGACTCTCCAAGTACGGAAAGGGGACTGAGTGAAGGGGCCTATAGTGAAATCTCGGTCTATTTCTGCTTGTAAGAGGAGGTCTATGGTCTGCTCGTCAGTGGCCACTGAGCGGAGATTCCTGCATTCATAGGTAGTATGGGTCAGAGAAATTAACCCGGTGTGAAACCCTGCTATGAATCCCTGGATAAGGTAGGTGGCCAGGGAGAGAGTGGGGTGTGAAGTGAGGTAGAACCCTAGCCACAGGACGTTGACTAGTCATGCCCTCTTGAGTTGTTTGACTTCGCACAAATTCCTTGGATGTGCCCTCTGGCATAGGGTGCAGATGTGGAGCAGGCGACACTGACTAAAGTTGCAGGATCCGTAATTATAGTTGTTGCAGATCACTGCTCCTCCCACAGTTCGGACTGGGCGTCTGAATTTGTCCACCTGAGGCGTTTGTGCAGGGGCTGACTGGCCCTGAACTATACCGGAGGTAGAGGGGAATTTGAAGGGGCGTCTGATTGTCGCATTGGCGCACCAGGTGGCGGTGTGGGTGGAGGACTGGCAAATCGCGCACAGTGGTGAGCGCAAGCCGGCAAAGTGGCGACAGAACAGCTCTGTATCCATAAGGCTCCAATTTGTGGTTGTCTGAAATTGTGTGAGCCTGGCTGCTGCCTTTGCGGAAAAAGAATGGTGATAATCATAAAAAGAAAATCCTCCATACTTGTAGCCCAGGTCTACTACAGTATGGAGGTATAAGTCCAGCTCTTCTCTCCTGCTGGGAGCGGCTGAACACAGGACATCCCTCAGCATGCCGAAGGCCAATGTGAATTCCGGGATGGATAACTTCCGGTTGAGCCTGGGGTCTTTGGCCTTAAGGACCACTGACGCGTCACCCCAGGTATAGGCTTTATTTCCCACCAAATCGTGGACGGAAGTGAGGAGAGAGGCAAGGTTGACGTCCCTGACGTCCAGTATGTCCTTCCTGATGCTGGCTGGAACCAAGTGGGAGGGGTAGACAATGGGGCTCCACCCTGTGGTACCTGCAGGAAGGGGTGTCAAAACCTGGATTGTGGTCGGGTCAGGAATGACAGTGGCCGGGCGAGCCTCCAGGAGTGCCACTCTGGTTTGTACATCCGTGACTGAGGTAGACAAGGATGATACAATGGTGTGGAGTTGTGAGATGGTGGAAGATATTGACTGGAGGGATGCCTGCTGGGTGCTGGGCCCTGCTGTGGCTGGTGGGGGGGAAGAGGAGCTTGAAGAACTCGCCTTTCCTAGCTGCAGCAGAGAAGGGCACGCCTCTGTGTCTTAGCTCTGTCGTCAACTTTGGTATTGTCCATCCTCTGAGGGACTGCACACTGCCGCTCTCTGAGACCGAAGCAGGTGACAGAGGGGCCGTGAGGTCTTCGCTGCTGGCCTGGGACATGGTTGATCTAGATAAGATATCCTGTCCTTGGGGTTGTGTTTTGGTCGACTGGAACCTGTTGGGGGTGACATGAATTTCAAGTTTGCTTCTTGTCTTATGAAGCATGGTAAACAGTTTGTTAGACATGCCTGAATGAAGCAACATCTGCATCGCGGTGGGGTACAAATAACGAAATGGCTAACATAACGACGGTACGAGTGGTATGCATTACGATTACGTTGTGAAATTGCGAGTGATTTGTAAGTTTGATATCACGGTTTAGTGACATGATATCTAACAATGCGTTAAATATAAATGTCAGCTGAAACCCTACCTGCGACAGCCGAGCCAGATGCGTTTGTACGAACATACGAATCGGTAATGAGGACCTCGAAACTCTCGAACACGGAAATTTTGCGAATACGGGAACTCACGAACATGAGAATTCACGGACGCTGAGTTTCGAATAGTCGGCCTAGTGACGTAGTATCGCGCACAGGAAACCGACAAATACCACAGGCGAGCGGGCTGGTTAAATACCCCCCGGGCTCCTCCCATAAATTCAGGCCACCATACTGGCCTTTATATATATATATATATATATATATATATATATATATATATATATATATATATATATATTAGAAGGCCAGTGTGCTGGCCTGAATTTATGGGAGGAGCCCGGAGGGTATTTAAGCTGACCACTTCCCCTTCCTCTTTGTCAGTTTCAGTGCACGATACTACATGTCACTGTGCTGACTCTTCCCAGCTTACCTTGTGTTCATAAGTCTGTGCGTTCGATTACAAGTGGGTTGCGGCGTCTTCGTCGGCGGTTCTCGCTTGCTGTTGCAGGTAGGGTTCAAACCTTTTTGTTCATATGCAATGTTACCATTGGGTATGTTTCCTATACCTGCAAACTTGGATTTGCAGGCTCGCTCTGCCTTGCTTGTCATCCTATCCACAAACATACGATTCGTTCGTAGATCCAAGGCTCTGAGCCATTGTCGGTTGTTCTCTGATATCACTCGATACAGGCTTCATTTTCTCATAGGATTCACTGTCTATGGGGTTGCCATCTCATCCATTTGGAGATCAGCATGTATTATTTGCATGGGTTTTGTGTCTGATTGAGGTGGTAATTAGACCCACATGGGGCCTTGTCTGCACTTTGATTAGCCTGGGGGGCTGGGTGGTTGGAATGTGTTCGGTTTTAGAAGTAAGGTGTGGTATACACGCTGCAACCGATTTGTATTGGATCCACTTCATACATCTTACAACCGATTTGCATCAGTGCCATCTCTTTACAACCGATTCATATTGCATACCTGCTACAATCCGATTCGAATCTAGTCGCATCGGCAGCACAACGGTTCGCATCGGATGCATCCCGCTCACTGATTCTTATTAGTCCCTGTTGTACCCCACAAATGGTTCGTTGTTTATGTAATTTTCTACTGACTGTTTCGTATTGCTTTCATGTCATACGAATCAGTCGGATTCAAGCCTAGTCGCCTCGGCGGCACAACGGTTTGCATTGGCCTTATCCTGCACACCAATTTGTAGTGGTTCTTACCATACCCTACGATTCATTATTTATTTTTTGTCCGATTCACATCACCTCAGCAGTTACATGCATCACAGTCCACTCCGAACCTAGTCGCACAAGCGGCACAATGGTTCGCGTCACGAGTATCCCACACACCAATACGTAACAGTCCCTATAACAAATCTACGATTCGTTACGTATGCCACTTCGCAGTTCCTTCCTACATATACAATTTCTGCTATCCTTTTCTTTTTCGCCTACCAGTAGGTGACCTTTCTTGCAATCGCTGCAAGCTACGCATCTCATTATAACTCCTTGCAATCGCTGCAAGAACACGCATCTCAACATTTACCCATTTGCAATCGCTGCAACATGCATCTCAGTATAAACTCCTTGCAATCGCTGCAAGAACACGCATCTCAACATTTACCCATTTGCTATCGCTGCAAAAACATGCATCTCAGTATAATCTCCTTGCAATCATTGCAAGATCACGCATCTCAACGTTTACCCATTTGCTATCGCTGCAAAAAACATGCATCTCAGTATAATCTCCTTGCAATCATTGCAAGATCACGCATCTCAACATTTACCCATTTTTGCAATTGCTGCAACATACATCTCAGTATAAACTCCTTGCAATCGCTGCAAGATACGCATCTCATGATAACTCCTTGCAATCGCTGCAAAAAACACGCATCTCAGCATATACCCATTTTGCAATCTCTGCAAAACATGCATCTCAGTACAAACTCCTTGCAGTTGCTGCAAATACACGCATCTCAGCATATACCCATTTTGCAATCACTGCAAGAACACGCATCTCATCATAGCTCCTTGCAATCGCTGCAAGACACGCATCTCATCATAGCTCCTTGCAATCGCTGCAAGACACGCATCCCATCATAGCTCCTTGCAATTGCTGCAAGATACGCATCTCATCATAGCTCCTTGCAATCGCTGCAAGATACGCATCTCATCATAGCTCCTTGCAATCGCTGCAAGATACGCATCTCATCATAGCTCCTTGCAATCGCTGCAAGATACGCATCTCATCATAGCTCCTTGCAATCGCTGCAAGATATGCATCTCATCATAGCTCCTTGCAATCGCTGCAAGACACGCATCTCATCATAACTTCTTGCAATCGCTGCAAGACACGCATCTCATCATAACTCCTTGCAATCGCTGCAAGACACGCATCTCATCATAACTCCTTGCAATCGCTGCAAGACACGCATCTCATCATAACTCCTTGCAAACGCTGCAAGACACGCATCTCATCATAACTCCTTGCAATCGCTGCAAGACACGCATCTCATCATAGCTCCTTGCAATCGCTGCAAGACACGCATCTCATCATAGCTCCTTGCAATCGCTGCAAGACACGCATCTCATCATAGCTCCTTGCAATCGCTGCAAGACACGCATCTCATCATAACTCCTTGCAATCGCTGCAAGACACGCATCTCATCATAACTCCTTGCAATCGCTGCAAGACACGCATCTCATCATAACTCCTTGCAATTGCTGCAAGACACGCATCTCATCATAACTCCTTGCAATCGCTGCAAGACACACATCTCATTATAACTCCTTGCAATCGCTGCAAGACACGCATCTCATCATAACTCCTTGCAATCGCTGCAAGACACGCATCTCATCATAACTCCTTGCAATCGCTGCAAGACACGCATCTCATCATAACTCCTTGCAATCGCTACAAGACACGCATCTCATCATAACTCCTTGAAATCGCTGCAAGACACGCATCTCATCATAACTCCTTGCATTTGCTGCAAAAAACACGCATCTCGGCATATACCCATTTTGCAATCTCTGTAAAATTATGCATCTCAGTACAAACTCCTTGCAGATTGCTACAAATACACGCATCTTACCATTTACCCATATACAATCACTGCAAAACATGCATCTCAGTATAAACTCCTTGCAATTGCTGCAAATACACGCATCTTAGTGTTTACCCACTTGCAATCGCTGCAAAACATGCATCTCAGCATTTACCCATTTTTGCAATCACTGCAAAACACGCATCTAAGTATAAACTCCTTGCAATCGCTACAAAACACGCAGTTCAGCATTTACCCTTTTTTTTGCAATCACTGCAAAACACGCATCTCAGCATATACCCATTTGCAATCGCTGCAAACATGCATCTCAACATATACTCCTTGCAATCCCTGCAAGCACACTCAGTGGTGCTCATACAGCCCACTTCATTTTTTAGTGGCACTTAATCGGTCACTCGTCTCCAGTGGCATTCATACGAGCCACTCATTGTTTTCGTCTATCTTTTCTCCCTCAGGTCAGTCAAGTTCAGGTTCCATCCTGTACCAGGTTGGACGTTATTTCCCAAGTAAAAAAAAAAAACAAAAAAACGCTATGTTTGCATCTTCACCAGGGCCAGTCGCATACAAGGGGGACACATAAAAAAAAAGAAAAAAAAAAAGGAAAAAAAAAAAAAAAGTAAAGAAATTTTGTTGCACTCATGTCACCCCTACTGCAGGTGTTCCTGGTCGACCGAGTTTCGATCATAACTAGGACCTCGCTACTAGAGCGTCAGTCAGGGTCTAGTTCATGGGCTTTTCTATCACATCATTCTGCAGCACCCTTTCACTATACTGTTACTTCACATACATCATTGGACGTGATCTCCAGGCGTTAGTTCTGTCACATATGTCTATACATGACACTCTGTTTTCGAAGGGTGACCCTTCACCTCGCAGACAAGGTCACTTAACAGTAGACTTGCTGGCAGGGCAAGTGTTAGCAGGCCGAGCACACGTCACCCCCTACAGACCGCAACATTCCTACGTAGGCCGTACCAGACTTCTACTTCTCGCCCCAGTACGCCCTGGGCTTCTGGTCTTCAGGTTTGTGCTTGCCACAGACAGGCACCCGAGCTATCGGTTATCTGGCCAGTCACCTCCTGGCCCACCTCGGTCGCCACGCACTCTTCTGAGTTTTCTAAATTTCCACTCAACATAAGTTCTGCACAACAGAACTCTGTCAGCTCCTGTCTATGCCTATCATTCCTTTTTCTGTACTTCTTCCTTTTTCCTCCTCTCTGAGTTTTCTCTTTACCACTCCGCTCTCTATCCTATGGCTATGACTCCTCTTAAATATGAGCACCCAGCCCCCTTTTTGTCTTCTGGCAGCGAGGACTTCACACCCGCCCCTCTGTTACCCCCCCCCAAACGGCTCAGAGCGCAGCTGCCTGCAGTCCCTCAGGGGACGGAACATCCCCAAACTCATAGCTGAGTCGCAGGGATATTCCCTTTCCTGCTAACGGCCAGGAAGGCAAAGCTTTTCAGGCTCCTCTTCCCGCCTCCAACTGCAGCTGGGCCCAACAGGCATCCCTACAATCCATCCACGGGGCCCAGTTGCACTCTTTGGTCTCCCCCTTAGCCGCAACAGTTCGGACGTCCAGACCAGAGTCACACCTTTGAAAGTTCGCCCATCCATGGCCCTCCCGGACCTGGTCATGGTCCCGATGACAGCTTCTCCTTCTGCAGGTACACCAGGCTCTGCACCTATCGTCCTCCCCGTTCATCTTGTCCCGACCAGCATCAGGGAGGATATATTGGAGGGAAAAGATGTCATTTGGCATCCCTGCTCATCTCAGTCCATGACTTGGCGGACAACAAATCATACGCCTGGGGGGATGTCTCAGTGGTTGTCAAGTCGAGAGACCCCAGCCTCAGTCGTAAGCTGTCAGCCACTGAGTTCTCCCTGGCCTTCGGGATGTTCAGAGATGTACTTTGTTCAGCCACCCTCAGCAGGAGGGAGGAGCGGGACTTATACCTTCATGCAGTGACAGATCTTGCTTACAAATATGGAGGTTTTGCCGTCTACGACCATCGGCCATTTTTCAGCCAAAGCAGCAGCGAGACTTGCCCAGTTCCAGATAAGCTCTGACTGGAGCCTCACAGACACGGAACTCTTTTGTCGCCACTTTGCTCACAAAGCTGACAGTTTCGCCCAATCCCTCACTTGAACCTGTCACACCAGGCCCAATGTCACAGGGTTATCCATAATCCGGACGATTTTCTGCTTATCGAACACCTAGACATACCCCCCCCCCCCGGTAGATCTAGACAAGCTAAGAGGTCTTCAACAATCTCAATGGACACATAGTGGAAGGCCCAACACATTTCATAAGTTTCTCAGGCATCGTCCTGGATACGCATGCCATGCAGCCTAGCCTGCCTTCTGACAAATTAGCTTGTGTTAGGTTGGTCATTCAAGAGTTTACCCGGTCACAGGAATGTACTAAAAGACAACTGCAGTCCTTGATAGGGATGCTCAATTTCGCTATGAGAACAATTCCTCAGGGGCGGTCGTTCATCTCAAGGCTCTTAGTCTTTCTTGCCCGAGTGCAGGACCCGACCAAGTCCTCAGACTAGACCCAGCAGCAATAGCAGACTTGGCTTTGTGGGACGAGTTCCTCTTCAACTGGAATGACATATCAATGTTTTTCCCTCAGTATCAGCTCAGTGGCCCCAGGTAGTCACAGATGCTGCAGCCTCCACTGGCTTTGCTGCAATTTTTGGCCATCACTGGTTTTCCAGACCTTGGCCCCCGGAAATCTGCCTGATTCCTGGCTTCCCTCGATCTTTGTCATTGTTCGAGCTGTACCCCATCGCGGCAGCAGCCCAAGTCTGGGGCCACACGTGGACAGATCAGACAGAGCTCTTCACCAGACAACCAGGTTACAGCTGACATCATTAATAAGGGTAGATCCAAGTCACTCCCCGTCATGTCCTTCCTGCGCAGTCTGCTGCAATTGTCACTACATCACCAAATTTAACAGTTACTGTAAGCATATCCCTCGCAAGTGCAATACCGCAGCCGATGCACTGTCCCGCTCCAATTTTGTCTCATTCTTCCAGCAGGAACCCGGAGCCGACCCATCATCCACTCCTATCCCACCTTGGTCTCAACTAACAATGGATTGAAGCCACACCTTGCCAATGCAACCCGGCTCATCAACCACTCACTGTCTAGCAGCACACTAAAGGCTTATCCCACGGCCTAGTACACTTACCGTAGGTTCCTTGCCACTTGTCCCGGAACCACAGTAGATGACGTCACTCATGTCCTAGCCTTTATATCTTATTGCCACACACAGCTGGCTCTCCCTCATACCCCTATCAGGCTGTACCTGGCCGGTATCCAAGCCACTATGTCCTTTATCTTACGGAAAACGCAACAAACCGGACCCGGAGTGGATATAAACTTCTTTCGAACCAGCAACGCCTGGTGCCCAGCAACGATCTTTTGACCGTCTGCTCTTTCACCTACCCAGCCAGTCTCCAGCCCGTTACTGCCTTTTCAGGTCAACTCCCTGAGTGGAAATCAGTTTATTAAACATGTTTGGGTCCTACTGGTCAACTTAGGCCTAGACCCCGGGCGGTATTCTGGATATTCCTTTGGATCGGCGCAGCCTCAGCCACATCTCAGCAAGGAGTACCAGACCATGTGACCAAGAAGCTAGGCAAGTCTGCCTGCTTTACCAGATATATAGTCCCTCAAGATGGCCCTTTCTCCAAGCTCACTCAATGAGGTTAGAGGCAATAAAGATACTTCCCTACCTGGTTATTTTTGGCCCCTTTTCTTGCCATACCTACCAGATGACCAAAAGCCACACCTCAGGTCTATTTATGTTGTGAGTCTTGTCGCGTGTTTATGTGATCCACATTTGTCTCGGTCTTAGGGCCACGACCATAAGTTAGAAGGCCAGTGTGCTGGCCTGAATTTATGGGAGGAGCCCGGAGGGTATTTAAGCTGACCACTTCCCCTTCCTCTTTGTCAGTTTCAGTGCACGATACCCCCCCTCCCATTCCCCTTTTTACAGCACTTCTCAGCAAATTCTCCTCCACAATCATCCATTACTTATCTTGGGTATGGCCCCTTTTCTTGCCATACCTACCAGATGACCAAAAGCCACACCTCAGGTCTATTTATGTTGTGAGTCTTGTCGCCTGTTTATGTGATCCACATTTGTCTCGGTCTTAGGGCCACGACCATAAATATATATATACATACTGTATATATTATTTTAATAGGTGATTACATGACCTCTGTTCTTAGCTGCATAAGGGGCTTGGAGAGCTGGGGTGGACACTGCAGGAGGCGTGCCAGCAGAAAGTGTGCCAACAAGAGGCAGAGAAACAGCACTACAATGATCTTCCCATTTAAGAGCTGTGCATGGAACCTGTCAGCAGACGTCTGACCACAGGAGTATAGGCAGGCTGTGCCCCCAAGTAGAATACAAAGAAGCAAACTACCCACACTGGAATGGATGCCCTGGCATGGTCAGTTTGATTTAGTAAAGCAGGGGGGCTGGGAGGATCACCAGGTATTACAAATAGAATAGGATATGTTTTAATACAAGTATATGGTAACACAGACACATATCAAAAATATTAAATGTCTATATCCTCAGGCATTGAGGATATAGAAAAAATGCCCACAGTGCCCACAGCTTATAAATCTTCTTTTTACATAAAAATACTGCCACTCTGTACCTTTACCTTTAATCTTTACTCTATACCTTTGGCTGATCTGTATACCATGGTTAAATCATAAATTGCACAGTTTGTCCAGTGCTGAGAGTTCAGGAAGGAGGAGATTTCCTCTATGTGCCTGTATACACGCCCACATGTGTGATGTCAATATCATGTGACCTGGCTAGCTCTAGAACAAGTAGATGTTCTCTCCAGCATAAAAGACACAATTGAGCATGTGCAGGTTGGCTACCCTGCCACAACTGAGCATGTTCAGGTCAACTACCCTGCCTGTGTTAGCTGGCCTTCCCCAGATAGACAGTGCAGTAGGGGGGAAATCTATGCATGCAGGATAAAACAGCCTTTTTACTAGAGGTGCGCATCTTCACTGGTCTCATGATTCCGATTATCTGGTCAACGATTCGACTTGATTGGAGGCATGAGCACCAGGCTGTGAAGCTGCCCACAGTAGTATTGCCAGCGCCATAGACAGGCAGGGGAGAGAAGGGTTTCGGTGGCCATGTCGCTTGATTGTGGGACTTTTATTAAAAGTCAGACAATATACTTTTTTTGTAGCTGCTGACTTTTGTTTTAATCAACAAAAAATTGACTGGAACTCCGCTTTGAATTAAAAATAACCTCACTCCCTTAAAAAGTGCACTAATCCAGTGCACTACAGGGTACAGGCATTCACACACACTGCTGCTGGGAGGTCAGGAGGGATTACAATCCACAGCTGACAAACAGCCCTGTGAAGTTCCCTCTACTGTCTCTGTGCTGACAGTTCCCTGGCTTTCCTGTTTGCACCTTCCAGCACACTAGGAGTTAACACAGTGGAATGTGCAAAGGGGAAGACAGGGAACTGTCAGCACAGAGTGTGAGGTGTAAGTAGAATACAAACACATTTGTACTCTACTTACTGTTGTTAAAATTACTGTGTTTTAATAAATCCTGTGTTACAATCAATGAAGTGCCCCGCTGTATGTGCTTTTTAAAAAATATTCCGCTTCATACCTCATTTCTCAGTCTGTGTACAATACATGCCACTCATGTGACTGCCCGGCCCACCTCTCTCCTTTCTCCTCTCTCCTCTCACCTCTCACGTTTCTCCTGACATCAGTGGGGAATTCTCAGCCCTGCCTGCCTCTCTTCTGATCTGATAGCTACAGTCAGCAGGCGAGGCTGAGAATTCTCTGCTGACATCAGGAGAAACATGAGACGTGAGAGGAGAGAGGTGGGCCGGGCAGTCACATGAGAGGCATGTATTGTACACAGACTGAGAAATGAGGCATGAAGATGAATATTTTTTAAAAAGCACATACAGCGGGGCACTTCATTAATTGTAACATGGGATTTATTAAAACACAGTAATTTTAGAGCGTTCTCCCGGGAGGGGCGGGGCAATTCGGGATGACGTCACCCGGCAATCGTTTTTTCCAGTCGTATGCATCGATGCCGCATCAGGGACACCCGAATCAGGATGCAGCGATTAATTTCAGCACCCCTACTTTTTACACAATGCAGAGGATTAATCCCATAAGTTCCACAGTGAGTATAACAAGCATGCCATACTGCACATACAGACTGATTTTACTGTTGTGGGTTTAGTACACAGGGTATGTGTAGCACACCCTGTCCTCCTGCCCCTCTACTACTCCCTCCATGCACTGTCTAGCTATTCTGAATGTCAAAATAACAGTTGTGCATATACAGCAGCTGTTATTGCTGCTGTCAACAAAATGGACCATCTGACACAGTGTTTATAAACACTGTACATATATGAGATAGAGAGGTACAAAGTAACATTGCATATACTTCACTTCTGCAGTTAAAAGTAATGAGCTTCCATCTGCACATGATGTGAGTTAAACCTGGCAAGACAAAAAGAGTGTTTCCTTTTCAAATAAAATGTGCTCCTCTAAGTCCTAGTTTACCTTAATCAGCCCTATTAAACCATTTTTCTCCCCCCTAAATTTTTTTTTCTTCTGATTTTTTTTCTATCCTTTTAAAAATTAAAAGCTAAGTTAATCTTAAAAAAATAAATATACATATTTTTGGTGGTAAAAAATGTGCATTTACAAGTTTTTTTCTCGGGAGGTTGCAGAGCATTGCACCCATGATCAGTGGATCATTGGTCTAATGTCAGGCTGCTGCATTCTCTTCCTACAGGAAGGATTTGTATTTCTTTTTATCCAACCCTTACGGACTGCACAGCTATCCTGAAGACCTGACTTTTCTCTGCCGCAGTTAGGCAACACAGTCTAATTCCCTCCGTGCCCCAGTCTTTGATTGCACAGAAAAGGAGCTGCAACAGTCTAGGTCATCTCTCTGCTCCTATAAGCATATTTCTTATGGATTCATTTACATTCAGTTAATTTTTTGGCCCCCAGTCCTACACCTTCCTCTCCCAGTCTGAGTGTTAGGGGGGTTATATCTCCCTGAAGTTCAGCCCTCAATGATATTCCTGACTGGCTAACTTAAAATGTTAAAAATGCAAGCTTTCCAAACTCCAATTTCCAAACTGGGCAATCAAAGGAGCCTAACATGATGTAAAAACCTACATCTTTAAATTTTGAATTAGCCAAAAAGTTTATCACATAAGCTCTAAACTTTCAGTTTTGGGCAATTTGAAAGTTATTTCAAAGTGTAAGAACATAGAAACAGAACATCCGTAACAGCTGATGGACATAATATGCGTCACATTGGGTAAGAGATTTTCCCTTCTACTACACAAAGATGCATAGTTGCATGAGCATGATTACATGGTTACATGTGTTATGCGTGGGCTCCAATAATATCTACTGTATATAGAAATTACCAACACCTGGGAAAATCAAACATAGGTTGAAGGTTCCAGATTTAAACACTGATGCAGAAAATAGCCGAATCAAGAATACAAAGGAGAGAAAGCTGTACATGTACAAAAATCAAACACTGCCTGTTCTTATTTTACCATTATGTTCTTATAATAATTTACAGAGCAGATTGTTTGCAGAAGATCTGAGGAAATGGAATGCTACAGGCAACTGCCGCAAATGGCAAGTTTTTCACCTTCTGTTACAGAATATGGAAACTTTCATGGGCTTACACAACAGTGTGTCTTACATAGACAGAGATTTAACTAAATGTATAGATTTTGTTTGTAGTGAACAAATAGAGCATAAAGAGACAACACTGCCACTTTGCCCTTTAAAGTGTTGCCAAATCCAGGACCCTGCATTCATCATATCTGGCCTCCCACAATACACAGAATATGGAAATGCAATTAATTTTAGTACATATAAACTGCTAAATACCTTTTCTCATCAGCAGTATTGTGACTTATATCAGTTTTCATTCTCATCTGACTGCCTTATGAGGCTGCAGGTAAAACAATAATGTGGCGCTTAATTATGAACAAAAAAATATCGGACGGAGAATTGAACCTGGAATGTGCAAAAATGTGGATATATGATGAGTGAACAACCAATAATAAAAGAAAGTGCTAAATTGATGAATAAAAAACAAGCATTTAAAATTGCTCAAATTCATTAATGAACATTAAGAAGTCCACAGTCCATCTTAAAAAATAAAATATGTGCAAAAAAGTCTCTCATGCTTGTTCAAGGTAATAAAAATGTGATCTTGATCTTTAAAGGTGTAATCAACAAGTGATAAGGTTGGCACGCTTACCAGAAACAGTGGTCACATGTACTATACACCAAATGGGTCAAACAGGCATTTGTGAGGATATACCTCAAACAGGATCCGCCACAAGGAGATCGAGCTATAGAGAATGGGCCCCATCAGATACTGACTAAGAGGTTCCAGCTTTAAAACATAGACTCCAGAGTGTGTGATGGACCACATTAGATATCACAGTAATCCATGGTGGTGTGCATAAAAGACAAATAACCACATATAGTGTGACTCTGTATGATATGTTTAATAAGTAAAAGGGAGGTTTTACACTTACAAAAATTCCAATAAAAAAAGGCTTGTATCTTAAAATTGTGTAGGTAGTTTGCAATGATTCCACAGGTTATGCTTTCTTTCTGTACAATTTTATTTGTTCACAATTGAGCGCCACATTGTTGTTTTACATGTTTTTTTTGCACTGTATGTCTAGTGGAGTGTTGGCAGCTTATCAGTGTCTATGCAAAATTTTTATTTTTTCTATTATGAGGCTGCAGGACCTCTGACCCTCTGAACAGTGCTGATTGGCCCCGTGCTGATCACACACCCCCCCACCCCCAAGCTATTCTCAAAAAAAAAATGGTCACTTTAAGAGTGACCAGGCGCTGGACACACGGCGGTCTATGAGAAACTTCCCAGCTTGCAATCAGCTGATTGCAAGCTGGGAAAATGATTTGCCCGTGTTTAGGGAGCGTTTGGGGCGCAAGCGATTCGCCTGCAAACACTCCCTACACTCATTTGTCTATGGCTCCAGTTCCTTTTTTTGTATTGGCGGGGACCAGAAGACGACTGGGCATTGGGTGGTGCTTTTGCCGGCACCATAGCGTCACTTCTGGATTCCCAGCTGGCTCACTGTGCTGTGTGGAGTCAGAGTGGAGTATGCGGACTGCAGAGACTGACTGTGACCGGACCGACGTGTGATGGAAGCTCTGGTCGGCTGAGCATTGCAGTAACAAAAGTAGGGAAAGCTCTCCAGTCCCTCTCCTCTGTGTTGTAGGCTAGCTGATTATGTCGTGCTGCTGACTCCGCCTGCGCTTTGTGTGTTTTGTGTGATATTCTTCTGCATTCCATATCCTCCTGAAAAAAAAAGCCACCCACATGAATATAGTCATAGTCCAGTCCAACCTTTCTCAACCAGTGACTGTGCCATCAGAGGTCCTCAGGTGTGCCGCAGGATCAGGGAAGAGAAGGGCTGTCAGATGAGCCCGATCTCCCGATCGCCTGCCAAACTGTACATCGGAACTGTGAGAAGCTTGGTTAGCCTCAAAAGTGAAAGTAAAGTGAAGGGAAGTGTGCTATGCTCTCTGCTTCCCCCCTACAGTGCAGTACCCGGCTGTATGAGGAAACTGGAAAGGTACTGTGCTAGATTTGTTTTAAAAGAGCTTTATACATGTGTGTGTGTGTACAAGTGTATGTGTGTACAAGTGTATGTGTGTACATGTGTGTGTGTGTGTACATGTGTATGTGTGTACAAGTGTATGTGTGTACATGTGTGTGTGTGTACAAGTGTATGTGTGTACAAGTGTATGTGTGTACATGTGTGTGTGTACATGTGTATGTGTGTACATGTGTGTGTGTGCATGTGTGTGCATGTGTATGTGTGTGTACATGTGTATGTGTGTGCATGTGTGTGTACATGTGTATGTGTGTGCATGTGTATGTGTGTGCATGTGTTTGTACATGTGTATGTGTATGCATGTGTGTGTACATGTGTATGTGTGTGTACATGTGTATGTGTTGCATGTGTGTGTACAGGTGTATGTGTGTACATGTGTGTGTGTGCATGTGTATGTGTGTGTACATGTGTATGTGTGTGTGTATATGTGTATGCATGTGCCTGTGTGTACATGTGTATGTGTGTGTGCATGTGTGTGTACTAGGGTTGTCCCGATACCACTTTTTTAGGACCGAGTACAAGTACCGATACTTTTTTCAAATACTCGCCGATACCGAATACCGATACTTTTTTTTTTATGTCATGTGACAGTGTTTTTTTTTTTTTTTTTTTAACAGTGCTTTTTTTTGGCGGGGGGGGAGGGGTGAACAGTGTATGTGTGTGTTTTTTTTTTTTTTTTTTATTTACAATTTTTATTTTTTACAATAATTGTTTTTTATTCTTTATTGCAATATGTGTTTTTTTTTTTTTTTTTTTTTTTTAATCAGCCCTGTTGGGGGGCTTTGGTGAGAAATCAGGGGTCTTAGCAGACCTCTGATATCTCCCCCTTGAGACAGAGAAAGAGACAGAGGATAGAGATTCCCCAGTCCCTTTCTCTGCAGCCTCAGCTGCACTGAAAATGAATGGAGAGAAGACAGCGGCTCCTCTCCATTCATAAACTGACACATTGTAATCACAGGAGATTACAATGTTTCAGTTATGTGAATGGACAGAGTCAGCTGACTCTATCCATGCACAAAGGAAGGAGGAGGAGGACGGCGGAACGGAGGGGGAGAACGGAGGGGACAGAGAAGGAGAGAGGAACGGAGGGGACAGCGGAGAGCCAGCAGAACGGAGGGGACAGCGGAGAGCCAGCAGAACGGAGGGGACAGCGGAGGGGGATAGAAAAGGAGAGAGGAACGGAGGGGACAGCGGAGAGCCAGCAGAACGGAGGGGACAGCGGAGAGCCAGCAGAACGGAGGGGACAGGGGAGGGGGACAGAAAAGGAGAGGGGAACGGAGGGGACAGCGGAGAGGCAAAGGGGAGAGAGGAACGGAGGGGACAGAGAAGGAGAGGGGAACGGAAGGGACAGCGGAGAGCCAGCAGAACGGAGGGGACAGCGGAGGGGGACAGAAAAGGAGAGGGGAACGGAGGGGACAGCGGAGAGCCAGCAGAACGGAGGGGACAGCGGAGAGCCAGCAGAACGGAGGGGACAGCGGAGGGGGACAGAAAAGGAGAGGGGAATGGAGGGGACAGCGGAGAGGCATAGGGGAGAGAGGAACGGAGGGGACAGCGGAGGGGGACAGAAAAGGAGAGCGGAATGGAGGGGGACAGCGGAGAGGCACAGAGGAACGGAGGGAGCATGGAGGAGGATGCAGTGACATACAGCGGTGACCGATCACCGCTGTATGTCACTAAAGCAGCTGAAAGCCGCTGGGGGAGAATCTTGTAACTCCCCCACGCGCGGATCACAGCTGACTTCCAGGTATCGGGGGAAGCATCGGGAGCATTTGCCCGAGTACAAGTACTTGGGCAAATGCTCGGTATCGGTGCCGATACCGATACTAGTATCGGTATCGGGACAACCCTAGTGTGTACATATGTATGTGTGTGCATGTGTGTGTACATGTGTGTGTGTATGTATGTATGTGTGTGTGTGTGTGTGTGTGTGTGTGTGTACATGTGTGTGTACATGTGTATGTGTGTATGTCTGTGTATGTACGTATGTGTGTGTGTGTACATGTGTATGTATGTGTGTGTGTATATGTATGTATGTATGTGTGTGTGTATACATGTGTATGTGCGTGTAAATGTGTCTGTATGTGTGGATGTATGTTACTTTTAATCCTGACCCCCCCATTCCTGTTTCATCAGAACTGCTTTTGTAGGGCTGGTTTGTGATAGCAGAAAGGACTGCAGCTCCTCTGAAAAGCAATCCATGCTCAGATCGCTTTTCAGAGGTTCTGTCCTGTATACTCTGTCATGTGATGCTGAGCTGTATACTCCTGACACTATGGGTGGAAGCAAGTGGAATACAGGGGACAAAGTGGGTGGATTCTATAAGGGGTGGGGCTTATGAGAAGTGGGAAGGGTCAAAAAGTAAGGGCAGGGTCTGGCGCCCTCCCATCCTAAAACTTCACCAGCCGCCACTGATGCGCACTGATTTTACTGTTGTGGGTTTATTAACACTTTAAGGTTTACTTTGTAAGAACAGCTCTTCTACCAGCTAATAATCATCCTCTTACACTCGTCTGCCACTCTGCTTTTCAATTGGAGCCATTGTAAATACTCAGTCCTTCTGGGTATCGTCAGGCCTATGACCACTTTCCAGGTTGCAGTGCTTAGCCTGAGCAGCCAATCACAAGGCCTGAAAATTGTCATATCAGGGGGAGTAATGCTGGCCATACATTATACAATTTTTTTTATACAATTTTCCTTCGAATTTACCAAAAGCATATACTATGAGGTCAAACCTAAATGCTTTCAGTTTGTGTGCAATCAGGCAGGCCCTTGCACTACATCGTTGAAGGTAGATCTAAAGGAAACTGAATACGAAAATTCTATAACGTATGGCCAGTTGAAGATGCAGTTAACCTTGTGTAAACAGGGACACCACCCGACATGAGGGTTACACATCTTCTCATCTCTCAGCTCTAATAGAGGAGATGGAGCTGTGGGAGTACAGGTAAAGTGAGTAAGGGGGGGGGGGTCTTCTTTCCAGTGAACCTGTCATAGTGCCCAGTGGTGCTCTGAGAATCTTTTGTCACGTATTGAAGGATATGTTTAGAAAATATACACAAGAAAATTCACCTAGAAATATTTTTTAGCAAGTCGTTCTTTTGACATTCCCCCACAAAAACAGAATAGAACATGTTTACAAGGGCATTTTTGTTTTCCTGTCCATAATGAATAAAGAAATATATGCATGAACCCATTGTACATTGTCTATAAGGTCTTGGAGTGATGAGACCAAAATTGAGCTTTTTGACCACAACCATAAACGCTTCATTTGGAGAAGAGTCAACATGGCCTATGATGAAAGGTACACCATTCCTACTGTGAAACACGGAGGTGGATCGCTGATGTTTTGGGGATGTATGAGCTACAAAGACACAGGAAATTTGATCAAAATTGATGGCAAAATTGATGGCAAGATGAATGCAATATGTTATCAAAAAATTCTGGAGGAACATTTGCATTCATCAGCCAGGAAGCCGCGCATGGGACGTACTTGGACATTCCAACATGACAATGATCCAAAACACAAGGCCCAAGTCGACCTGTCATTGGCTACAGCAGAATAAAGTGAAGGTTCTGGAGTGGCCATCTCAGTCTCCTGACCTCCATATCATTGAGCCACTCCGGGGAGATCTCAAATGTGCAGTTCATGCAAGACAGCTCAAGAATTTACAGGAACTGGAGGCTTTTTGCCAAGAGGAATGGGCAGCTTTACCATCTGAGAATATAGCCTCATCCACAAATACCACAAAAGACTTCAAGCTGTCTTTGATGTTAAAGAGGGCAATACACGGTATTAAGAACTGGGGCATGTAAACTTTTGATCAGGGTCATTTGGGTAGTTTCTGTTGTGATTATGATTTAAAAAGAGTAAACACAGTTAATTGACAAAAAATGGCTTCAGCCAAACACTAACCATGAGTGAAAGAAACGTTTTTGTGTTATCAGTCATATTCTCTGAAAAAAAAAAGAAATCATAAATTCTGCCAGGGTATATAAACATCTGAGCACAACTGTATTTAAGCAGGAACTTGGCAGTCTTCCACACCCCTAATGTAAATACACAGTAGGCATTTTTAAGCTGTTAGAAACAGACTTAAAGAGTAACTTCAGTCACCTTTAGGTTTTGCCCTGCTGCCCCAGCGCCGCCTTCTTCCTTACTCTGGCCCATGGGCTTTGCTGGGTTATCCAGAGTATAATATATAATGTGTGTATATACACAGAGTATTGGAATTTCATACTGGCTCTGTCTCACAACATGCACATATGTGCCACAGGACACTGCTAGGACCCAAAGCCCTGCGGCATCATATGTGCAGAATTTGGGGGGGGGGGGGGGCAAACATCATTCTTACCTAGTGAGAAAAATGAAGGTGCTGCTTTCAAAGACAATAAAGGGAAAAATATATATATTTCCAAATGAGAGGGAGGGGGAGGAAGGCAGAGGAGGAAAGTAAGTGTATATCTAGGGTGAAGATCTGCTTTAAAAAGTATTTCAAGCCTAAAACGTTTTATAAATTTGGACACGGAGAAGAAGGATTAGAATGTCATTGTCTGGTTTTTCCTGCTATCTGGGGTTCTGTTAGAATGATTTACCTCACTTCCTGTTCTGCTGACAACAGTTTCACCGAACAGGAAGTAAGGAAAAATCTGCAACAGGGACTTAAACTGACCATCTCAAATATAATCTTGAAGGATAAATTACTTGGCAGTAGAAATAGATAGAGGGGTCAGGCACGGTTTGTTTTAAGCTCTTTTACTACTTGTTAAAGTGGAAGTCCAGCGACCAATCTTTTTTTTTTTTTTTTTAGGTTATTGAGACACTTTGCTAATCCCAAAATAATACTCACAGTTTGGGTGTAATATTTACGCCTCTGTCTGTTTTCGTACTGAAGAATAACTTTAAAAATGTGATGCTGGTTGTTTCCATCTTGCTTGTGGGCATGTGAAGCCCACAAGCATTGATTTCCTGGATGCGGTGAATGCTGTTCATTCACAGCTTGTTCACAAGCATGATCATTGTTCCCGCACTGAATCTTGGGAAGCCTGACACTAAGCTCCCAGGAGACATTGCGGCGCCGGGGAAAGGCAATAAACACGCCTACTCCCATGGGAGGAGAGACAGGAAGTACAACAATAAAGTACAATATAAAGGTAATTACAGCGATAAAAAAAAAATTTGTGCGGCATTTGAACATCTATCCAATTAACTGAAGGGGGTAAGATTAAGTTAAAAATTTGAGTGGAACCCCGCTTTAAGAATACATACAAATGTAATGTCCATATTGTTGACACATTCAGGATGGATAAAGATGGTGTGGAATTGGAAACAATTTGTCTACTCTTTCAGCGCTGTCATCTCCATATATGCCAGCTAGAAAAAAACTCTAGATAATAGGACTTTATTTTAAAACATATATGTACATTCATAAAATCAACTTAGGCATGCTTTTATTTTTAGGTACAAACAAGAGCACTGAGACAGATAGTATATCCTAAAATAACTTATTTGTTGGTCCATGTCTTCTGTTGATGTGTTTCACAGACAGGTCCACTTTGTCTGGATTGAGTAAGGATAGGTGTTTTGAGGCTTGGCATAAATGCAGTGATCCAAGCTATATATCAAAGATAAAGATGTATAATACATGATCATAAATATCTCATTCCAATTAATAATCAAAAACGCTTATTAAAAAATGAATATCTAACCTTAGTCTTGACATGGGTGCATTTTAAGGAATAGGGGTCATTTATCTAACAAAATTAATGTTTAATTTGAAAAGTGTACATTCTCCAAGTAAAGTTAAAAGAGGCATTTTAATTATCCAATCATGTGCTATAAAATAATACTATTTTTTATTTCCCTTGAACGTGATTGAGTATCTGAATGGAACACAGTATTGCCTTATTCATTAATATTAATTTGCAAAGTGAGCGTTCACTGTGCACTATTCCTTTTGTAACTAAACCTCATAGGATAGTATCACATGTTAAATCTTCATGATATAGAAGTAAGTTTAATTTTTTTCAAGGACAGAATGAACAGATGGTAAAACGATCTGTCGCATTTTTTTTCACATTTAGACTTAATTATTCTAAAAGTTAAATTTTTATTTCAGCATCCTTCCTATTCCCATTAATGGAAAACTTCATGATCTACATCTTTATCATTGAAATGTACATTTCCATCTGCAGCCAGCTGCAGATGGAACTTCTGATTTTCTAGAATTGACAAAAAATGTAAATGTTGATTTCTTGTAATCAGTGGCAACTTGGGGCATCTTGTATACTGGGGGTTGACATTTCGTTGATCATGAGCAGATGAAGGGTAGATCACGTTCGTGCCCCTGCCTTCCTGACCCTCACTGTAAACGAAATCTGTAAAAATCAACCCCAGAAATATAATGTTCTCCTCATCATATAGAAAATTGGTCTCCCTTAACCAGATATGACCATGTGACTATAGCAGGTAGACCCTCCTATTCAGCACAGAAAAGAGGAAGTGACTGGCATACAGGAGTCAGGATCTAAAGAGCAGGAACAGATACATTTGAAAAAATCTTCTTCAATTGTGTGGTTTTAATTACTGCTTGAAACAAACATAAGATTGCATAAAACGACTCCTTTAGTAAATAATTTCATAGAACTAAAATATGAAACCTGGTTGGTTGCTATGAGTGGCAGCAGTACTTGTTGTTTGCACTGTAGGCGCTTGCATCACCTCATTAAACTGTCATAAATTTACATCCTCTAAATATATTCTAAATTCATGTTAAAGTTTTATCAATACCTCCAGGAGCACTAGGCCAAGCACGGTGAGAAAGGAAATGAGATACAAATCATTTAATAGTGTCTTGTGCTTCTTTATAATGTCAAGCATAATTTCCAGAATAATTATTTAGATAAGTGACACATACAACACAGCGAGAGCCTTCCTGGAAACTGTTACATGCTAGAATTTGTGCTTCCAGCTGGGATAAGGATTAGTTAAATGTCTGCTTGAGGAACAGCAAGAAGCTGGGCATGTCAGTATGGGAAAGCAGGTCTATACTGTCCCTAATTGTCATCAGTTCACAAAAAATTATAGAAGCAAATTGGGCAACCTGTATCTTAGCACCCTGGTACATATCCATTCCAGGAGACCAGCACTAAGCTGGACAAAGTAACTAAAAACCCCTAATCCAATCAATCCCCCTACCAATTGTGCAATCTCTTTTCAGTCAGACACTCAAAAATCCAGACGTAACAGAGTGATTCAGTCAAGTTAAAGTGATTCTAAAGTCTAGTTTTTTTTTTTTTTTAAATAAAGATCAAACTACTTTGGAACAAAGTAGCTACAGAAGATCTGTTAGGATAAAGCAGTAAATAACTTTCTGGGGCTACAGCCTAGCTGAATGCTTTGCCTCTCTACCTGCCTGCTTCCCTGCTGCCTGCTAGCTGAGATCTGGCAATACCTCTCTTTTCCCCTTTACTTTCATACACATTGTGATACCTCTGCCTGTCTGTTTCTTTGCCATGCCAAATATTTAAAGAATATGTAGTCTTTTTTTTCAATTTTGCACAAAGTAGGTAAGGATAAGAACACCTGTACAGTTTTTTTTGTGTGTCACTACCTAGTTGATTCACCTTATTTATTTTTCTTGGTGGCCATTGTCACCAGAATAGAAAGTAATGGGAATTTCAAAATGTTACAGTTGTCACCAGAGGAGAGTTTGAATTTTGCAATGGGGACACTTGTTCTTGTGACAACTGCCCAAGAGGAGAATTGAATTGGAGAAATTACTTCTGAGGACAGAGACTAAGCCTGCTACTTGTGATTGATTGCACCTTGCACAGAACTCTCAGTCAGTGCATCTGTGACCTATTACTCTGCTTCTGATTCCAGATACCAACCCAGCTCGTCTTGACCATTCCTGAACTCCACCTGCAACGACTCCGGCTTGTCTCCTGACCTCCACTTTTGCCTGTTCCCTTTGCCTCTGTACTGCTGATAGTTGGCAACTCTGGCTTGTACTCTAACAATGCTTCTGCCTCCACACTGTGACACACCTATCAGTTCCTGACTCGGCTTACCTGACTCCTTTTCTGCCTTAACCTCTGCTGGGCTGCTCACTACAAGCACTCACCTACCACCTGTCATTAGCTGCTCACCATCTGCCTGCTACTGGCCTGAGCCTCACCTGTCTGCTGTCCCCAGTGCCAGCAAGCTTCTGCCCTCTTCCCGTCTACCACTATCCATCTCATCTGCTCTGCTGTTGTGCACCCTGGGCTTCCTGATGCTTGGTGTGGACATTCTATTGGCTCTGCTGCTAGCAAAAACAACAGGAACACATGCCGCTATGCGCTCCTGCACCACCTGTCTACTCTATTAGTGTCCCTGAGCCAGAGGTGTAAGAGAGGCCTTCCTCAGCACATCAGCCTCTTCCACCAAGTACATGACAGAGGAAGACAAGGTTTTATCTGGCTTAAGAGATGGACCCTCATACTTTTCACTGGGTCATTGGAGTGTGCACCTGAATCTTCCGGAGTGGTGAGAGGCTTTGTGGCCACCTGGATTCTTTGTACTTTCTTTGAGCACTCCAACATAAGAGTCAAGGCCCCAACGCTGGCAAATGATACACGTAGTCCACTAGCCAGTTGGACAAGGGTGGGACTATTCACGTAGGCTGAGCTCAGGGTTGGAGACTATCTGAGGTTGTACATCTGTGGTCTGTAAGTATCTTAGTTGTTCTGTAAGTAAATTGAGTACTGCATTTAATGGTAACCTACAGTACTTATTTCTACAGTGCTTAAAAATGTATATATACATATACTGTATATAAATCTGCTTCTTACTTTCCAGACAGTGCTGCAAAATAAATTGGTTAACCAGCCTTAGATGTTTTGGTGAGTGCCCAAGCTATAAAGATTAACTGTCTTCCCAAGGTCAGAAGAACCCAATAGGGCCAGCAGCTGCTACAGGGGCAGAACTACACTAAAAATGTGTTTTTGTTTTTATGCATTCCTGCTAGATGGATTTCAGGAAGTGAGTGAAAATCTACCCAAGAGGATCTAGACAGAAATAAAAATCTGACAGAGGCTTAAACTCATCCTCACTCTATCCAAAACAAAATAAAATTTATTGGATCAAGTTGGGGACTTAAACAAACCATTTCCAGCGACAATTAACTGCAGCTGTAAGTCTCAGTGCAAATCATGCTGGAAGTAGCCCAACACTAGGTCAATGTCCTTCTCAGTGTGAATATTCCTCAGCTTGTTGTCTATTGGTAATACTATTTTCATTAGTAAAACCTTCTATCCATTTTTCTTAGTAAACAGTTGATGAGTTGCTGTATCTATACAGTTAATATGATAACTGTGCTCTAACTGAAATGTAAACCTGCAATAAGTAAAATATGGGGGATGTCATTGCTGAAAATGTCTTTTTTGTTGCCATTATGCCGATGTACTAGTTTCATTACTTTCAGAGTCATTTTCCTGGAACACGTATGCAAATTAGAAAGTTATAGAAAAAAGTTGCAATTTCCATCAACATACTTGTTGTTTTAGTGATTCAGATCAGAAGGATCAGCATGAAAGTCAGAAAAATTGGAATTCAGAATTCAGATATGGCAGTCTTCTTATTTCTCTCATAACATGTTTCTTTTAAAAAGGAGAAGCACAATTATCACTTTCACCTTCTTAGTAGGCATGGCCAGTTTTCTCTGTCAATTGGTGATTAAAGCATCAACACATATCTGGTCTGTTGAGCATAGTTGCTGATAAAAAACATGATGAAGACAGGAGGTACTACTACAGATCACAAAAACAAATATAACTTTCCTGAAATAATGAAGGTAATAATTTTATGGAGAACATACTTTTATTTTAAATGACAGAATAGTGCAGTAGGTGTACATAACCTGTTTTATTATGTAAGTTTACATGTTTATTTTCGGTGGGAAATCTACATTATCTGCTATATATATTATATACTGTAAAATAAAATTGTACACTGGTGAGAGGAAAATTTTTAAATAAGACCTTTTTGCTTATGGAAACTGACACTAAGGAGATCAAACTGATGTGTGTCTCCATCAAGTGCTCATCAAGCTACTCCTACTTTATTTCCTCCTTTTGTTTTAAATAACCTCTCTCTGTAATAATTACTGTATGCAGGCAATAATAAAACTGACAAAATTGACAGAAAGCACTTTGATTTATTGGCACATATTTAAAACAGACTTGAGAATAATGAAATCCTGGGACTAAATGAAACAGAAGAAAAAAAATGTCGACTGACAGCATTTGGAGCCACATAAATTTCTTTATAAACACTGAAATTCTGTTAAGGGATGTTTTTCCGATAGACATTATTTTTTGATATGAAACAGACATTAAAGATTAACAAGTCACTATAAACAAGGTGCGAGCAAATTTATGTTTAAAAAAAAAGGATTTATTACATTCAAGGAGAAGTTTGGATTTAGGAAGATACTACGGTATTTATTGGTTACTAAATAGATTGTAGTGAAAGCTTTCAGGGCAACAGTCAACTTCAGACAAATAGTTCATGCACACACTGACTGAAAAAGAGGCCAGCATGCTGCTAAGTTTGCACTACAATCTTTTTAGTAAGCTAATAAATGGTGTAGTTCATTTACTAAAACTGGAGTGTGCAAAATCTGGTGCAGCTCTGCATAGAAACCAATCAGCTTCCAGCTTTAGGCTTCCAAAACTTAATTGAATAAGCTGAAGTTAGAAGCTGATTGACTACCGTGCACAGCTTCTCCAGACTTTGCACTTTCCAGTTTTAGTAAATCATCTCCGGTTCACCGTAAATCCAAGCTTCTGCATTTGTCAATGGCTAACACCGTACAACACTCTACTGTTATTACAACAAGATAGCATTCAAAGATAAATATATGTTCATTTCAGAAGAGAATCAGTACAAAAGATAATCAACCCTTTTGTGCCCTGGGGTCATCCAAGATTAGCTGCCCAGCATTAGTTAACCTGACAGTAATGGGGTCTATTTATCAATGTTTTCACCCTAAGTTCATGCAACTTTCATCCAAGATTTACTCTGTCTTCCTACAAATGTTGTGTGAATTTTGGTTGAAACTTTGATAAATAAACCCCTATGACTAGTTTGCACAGCTAAATATTTCTTTTTTCTAAGGAAATATCAGGTTTTTATTTAATACACTGTTTTAACAAAAACCCTGCAGTGTTTCTTATGATAGGCTATCAAATGGACAAGAAATATAAAAATGTGTTAATTTTTTTAATATTGTAGTTTTATCTGATATTTATCACTTTATCTTCAGGCTACAGTAGCATCTACAGGCTGGAAGCTGCTTTTTTTCCTGACAGGCTCCATGGCAACATACATGTGGGTTGACCCCACCTCCATAACTACCCAATAGGACCCCTCTCCCATAAATTTCAGCTCTGGACCCCTAGCCGTGTTCCTTTTTTGTTCTCCTCCGTAATACCATATGTTTGGTTCTCCTACCTGAAGACAATTTTTCTACGATCTAGATCGGCCGCACCATTTGTTGTCACGTCCCTCCGATAAGCCTTGACTGTTAAGCAGGGTATGAAGTGTATTTGCAGAGTAGCGCTGAAGAGCTGGAAGCATGTCTGCTATTTGAAACAAGCGCACGCAGGCCTGATTGCCTAGCAGTTTGCAGGTGGCCATTATCTGCCTTGAAGTCCGGTGTGTGTGTGTCTATGCGGTATCGTCGCCCGAATCGATCGTAGGTGGTGGTAAGAAAATATCGCCTTCATGGCAGCAGTGTTTGTATATGTTATTTAACTTTATTTCTTGTATTTCCTGCTTCGGATTTCCTATGCATGGCAGCTGCTTCCCTGTGCGTTCCAGCCGGCGCTCTACCTCTTCATCCGGGGTCCCGACGTTGCTCTGCGCATTCACGATCCCGGAATGAAAGCGAGGTTTGGTTTGCTCATACGCATGAGTCTCTCGGGTCTGTCGCCGCCGTGACGTCTCTGGGGAAGCCTGCAGAGACTCGGGAATGATCTGGGCTTGTGCGGCGACTTCCCCGAGCATCTGCAGAGTTTTTCCCAGGTAGGTACTAGTGCTTAAAGGGTTTATGCCTTCCCTTGCTGGTATCTAATTGTACTTTCCACCTGCAGTGTCTAGCTTGAAGTTATAGACTCTTCACTGCCTCCTGGTGGCCAGCCCTCTTGCAGCAGGTAAGAATGTGGGACATTGTTTAGTTTCCTATGTTCTGCCTGCTGGGGGGATGAGAACAGGGGAGTTTAGGGCATTATTGTGACTCTGTGTCTCTCTATTTTCTCTATCCTTCTTTTTCTCTTTCCTCTTTTCAGCTCTTCTAGGTCTGATCAACGGCACAGTTTCCGCAGAAGGAGCGGGTCTTCTAAATCACACCACCGGCACTCCTCCTCTGGTTCTAGACACCATGGATCCTCCTCTAAGTCCAAAGACCACAGTAGAGGCTCTCCTCAGCCCCCCTCATCTCACAGTAAGGGGCCGGAGAGATCATGTGGGGGATGCAGGGCTCCGGTTCCTGCCAGCAAGTCTCTCTGTGACCGCTGTTTCTCTAAAGCAGCTAACGAGAGGGAAGGTGCAGACCAACACCTGGAAACATTAATTAAGGGCGTTGTGAAAGAGTCACTACAGGAGAAAGACGCTGGAAAGCCTCGTGATTCCCCTCCAGATCCACTGATTCCCCTATCAGGAGAGGGACAAGTCCATGAGACATGGGAATCTTCCCAACCTAGTCACCAGTCAGCTCCCCCTTCAGATAGTGGGTCGGAAGCAGATGATCCTGGGATGGGCTTTTAATACGCTTTGGTTCCCTCTCTGGTGAAAGCTGTTAAAGAAGCTCTGAAATAGACCCAGTAATTTCTCCTCCTAAACAGAGAAAATTTGTCAAACAGCTGAGTAAGGAGCATCAATATTTTCCTTTTCTCACTGAAGTAGGGGCTATAATTTCTGAAGAATGAGGCAAAATGGATAGAAAAAGCTCTATGCAATCTAAAATTTCAAAACTATATCCTTTCAAGGAAGAAGAGGTTAAACACCTTGAGTCAGCCCCCTTGATGGATGCAGCATTAATGAGACTTGTGAGGTATGTGACTCTCCCTCTGAAAGATACGGTCTCATTTAAAGACCCTTTAGAGAGAGACGGATTGATTCCGACCTAAAACTGATTTATTTAACAGCAGGCACAGTTTGCAAGCCTGTCCTGGCCTTAGCAGCAGTCTCTAAAGCCTTGGAGGCATGGTCAGACAATGTGGACGAGTCTCTTAGAGGTATCTCTGAAGAGGTAGCCAAGAGCTCCCCTATTCAGGAAATCAGGCTGGCCTCCACCTTTCTAGGGGAGGCCTCTATTGATGTTATTCGCCTAGTGGCCCAGGTAATGTTGTCAGTGGTCACTGCCCATCATGCCTTGTGGCTCCGACCCTGGTTGGCGGATTCAGCTTCTAAATAAGCTTGGTGCTGTATTCCCTTTGAGGGCACGTCTCTTATTGGCAACAAGCTTGATAGCGCCATAATCCGGGCTACGGGTGGGAAGTCGGGGTTCCTCCCTCAGGATAGGCGATTACAGAACCAGAAGCGCACCTTCCAGAGAACACAGAATACCGATCGTGCAAGGGAAGCACACAGCTACAGGCCTGGTCGTGAGTTTACAAGATCTTTACAAGATCCAGGCAGTCCTCTTTTAAAAAGCCCACAAAAGGGGCTAGCTCTGGTAACCAAGATTCTACTAAGTCATTTTGAAATTGGGCCCGCTCAAACATGTCAGGTGGGGGCTCGCCTTCTCCACTTCCGGCATGTTTGGGCAGCCTCAATTCGGGATTTCTGGACCATCAAGACGGTCTCCTCAGGCCACACCTGGGTCTTCAAAAGCACTCCCAGGCTCAGATTTTTGCTTACAAGTCTTCCATGTTCAGAGGAAAAGAAACAAGTTCTGTTAGCTTACGTAAGCTCTTTATTGGATCAAGGTGCAGCCATTCCTGTTCCAGATGGTGAACAAGGCGAAGGCATGTATTCCCCTCTATTCTTGGTGCAGAAAAAGAACGGCACATGGAGGCTAGTCATAGACTTGACTCATCTCAACCAGTTTATTCGAAAGAAAAAGTTCAAGATGGAGTCACTATTAACGATCCAGTGGTCGGTCCATCCAGGGGACTGGTTGGTGTCAATAGACTTGAAAGATGCCTACTTTCACGTTCCGGTGGCAGCAGACTTCCAAAAGTTCCTTCGCTTTGCAGTGGGCGATCAACACTTACAGTTTACCTGCTTTCTGTTTGGTCTCACAACATCACCTTGGATGTTCTCCAAGGTTTTGTTAGCTGTTGTTGCTCTGCTCCGAGTCAAAGGAGTTTGTCTTCATCACTACCTAGACGACCTCCTCCTTCTAGCCTAGGACAAAGGTCAACTTCTAGAGCACAGGTTCCTAGTAATTTCCACTATCCAAGAGTTTGGGTGGCTCCTGAATTTGGAGAAAAGTCACCTGAATCCATCTCAGTCTTTTGTATTTCTTGGTGCCTATTTCAACATGTTGGAAGGCACCATCTCGCTACCCGAGGAGAAGATTGTGGTGATCCAGGACAGGATCCGCTCAACCCTCGCTTTATCTCACCTGTCCGCTCTTCAATGTCTGAAGGTTATTGGCACAATGGCAGCCACCATTCCCATGGTGTAGTGGGCGCAATGGCACACTCGCCCATTTCAGAAGGGATTCCTCCAACAATGGGAGGGATTCCCCCAGCAAGAGTCAGCGCATCCTCCTCACTCAACACATGAGAGTGCCTCTCCTTTGGTGGCTCCAAGGGAAAAATCCCCGCAACTGCAACTCGATCCTTCCCATCACATGGGTTACAATAACCTCAGATGCCAGCAATCGGGGCTGGGGTTGATTGCCGATCCGAAATGGCTCAGGGCAGATGGAACTCACCGTCTCAAGGGATTGTAACCAATATACTGGAATTGCGGGCAGCCTTTCAGGCGCTCATGTCTTTCCGCCATCTGATAGAAAACTCCTCAGTGATGCTCCGGTTGGACAATACAACCGCGGTGGCTTACATAAGGAAGCAGGGTGGAATCCACAGCTGGTCTCTCCTACGAGAGGTGGAGCCAATCATGACCTGGGCTCAGAGGAATTTGTCCAACATTTCGGCAGTTTACATTCCAGGGGTTCAGAATGCACATCTCGTGTTCAAATGAACAACGAGAAGTCTCTACACAAAGAGGTGTTCAAATGGCTCCTAACACTGGGAGTGTCTCCAGAAGTGGATCTCTTTGCATCCCCATGCAATTACAAGCTGACCAAGCACTATTCGAGGTTCCGGGATCCAGAAGCTTATGGAATAGATGCCTTAATGGACCAGTGGAGGTTCAGCAGGGTATATGCCTAACAGGAACCATAAATCAGACCGAGACAGAAGAATAGTTAAATCACACTTGTTTAATAATAATAATAATAATAAGGTAAACAGAGTAAATGTAGTCAAAACAAGCCAGAGTTCAGTAACCGGATCAGGTAGTCAGCCAAGCAAATGTCAGAGAGACAGAGATAAACGTAGTAGTAGAGCAAGCAGGATCAGGAGCCAGAAGGAACATCAGCCGAGCAAGTCTTCAACAGGAACTCAGGAGAAAGTCTCTGTGATGTTGACAAAGGCGAAGGCAGAGATCAAGTGAGCTGGACAGCTTTAAGTACGCAGGACTGACGAGCAGAATCAACAACAGCTGAGTAACTGTGGAGAGAGATGGGAGCTGGCAATTAGCCGACAGCTGAGTGGCAAGCTCAGAGAAGGAAGGGCTGAGCCCAGCCCTGACAGTACCTCCTCCTCAACGACCCCTCCCCCTCAGAGGACCACCGGGCTTGAGGGAAAACGTCTATGGAAATCATGGAGGAGGACAGGGGCATGTACGTCTGAGGATGAGACCCAAGAGCGTTCCTCCGGAGCGTACCCCTTCCAATGCACCAGGTACTGTATGCACCCATGGAACCTATGGGAGTCAACAATGGATTGTACTTCATACTCCTCATGGTTCTCAACCTGTATAGGGTGAGGATGTGGCACCGAGGTGGTAAAGCAGTTGCAGACCAAAGGTTTCAATAAGGAGACATGAAACACCTTTGAGATGCGCATACTAGGAGGAAGGTCCAAGGCATAAGCCATTGGGTTAATCCTGCAAAGGATATGGAAAGGCCCAATAAACCGAGGTGCGAACTTCAAAGAAGTAACGCGAAGTCGGAGGTTGCGAGACAACAGCCAGACTCTGTCCCCAACCTGGTAGGAAGGCGCAGGCAGGAGTCTGCGGTCAGCATGGAGCCTGTACCTATCGTTGGTCTGTTGCAAAGCCTCCTGAACTTGTGCCCAAGTAGAACGAAGACCACGGAGATGCTCCTCTAATGCAGGAATATTCTGCGGAACAAACAAATCAGGCAACATGGAAGGTTGGAAACCATAAGTCGCCATAAACGGGGACAATCAGGAAGCAGAATTCAAGGCACTGTTGTGAGTAAACTCTGCCCATGGTAATAGGTCTGACCAGTTGTTATGATGGTCAGAAATATAGCAACGTAGGAATTACTGCAAGGACTGATTGGCTCATTCTGCGGCCCCATTAGACTGTGGGTGATACGCAGAGGAGAAAGCAAGCTGAATTCCCAACTGGGCACAAAAGGCTCGCCAAACCAGGAGACAAACTGACTACCCCTGTCCGAGACAATCACCTTGGGTAGCCCATGTAAGCGAAAGATCTCCCGAGCAAAAATGGAAGACAGTTCCTTAGAAGTGGGCAACTTCTTAAGTGGAATACCATGACACATCTTTGAGAACCGGTCAATCATCATAAGGATAACAGTGTTGCCTTGGGAGTTGGGTAACTCCACAATGAAATCCATAGACAGGTGGGTCCAGGGCCTCTCTCCATTGGGTATGGGTTGTAGGAGGCCCACTGGAAGGTGTCATGAAGTCTTACTCTGCGCACACACAGAACAGGCAGCTACGAAGGCAGATACATCAGCCCATAGACTAGGCCACCAGAACAGTTGGGAAATGGCCCAAACGAGTTGATTCTTCCCAGGATGACCAGCTGCCTTGGGAGGATGGTAAGTCTGGAGCACGGCAGTACGGAGACTCTCTGGGACAAAGTAACGGTCACAAGGTTTCTCAGGAGGAGCATGGACCTGAGCAGCAAACCCAAAGGAGAAGTAAGACTGGTGCAAACCGTAGCCAGAATACGATCAGGAGGAATCACAGGAAGCGGAACCGACTCCAACTTGGAAGTGGAGGAAAATTGTCGTGACAAGGCATCAGTCCTTACATTCTTAGTACTGGGAAGAATGAGACAATGTAATTAAAACTCGACGCTCTGGGAGAAAGGCGATTAGCCTCACACAATAATGTGAGATTCTTATGTCAGTAAGAATGAGAATCAGCACAGTGGTACCTTCAAGGAGATGTCTTCATTCTTTCAGGGCTAAAATGATCGCCAACAGCTCTCTGTCACCAATCTCGTAATTGCACTCTGCAGGTGACAATTTCTTGGAAAAGTAGCCACACGGATGCATAGCACTCTCAGAGTTAGGACGTTGAGACAGAAGGGCACCAACTCCAGTCTCAGAAGCATCAACTTCTAGGATAAAAGGCAACGTAGGATCAGGATGTGCCAACACAGGAGCAGAAACAAAGGCAGCCTTGAGACTCTCAAAGGCCTTAATGGACTCCGGAGACCATCTCTGTGGGTTACCGTCCTTCCTGGTCATATCAGTCAGGGGCTTGACCAGAGACGAGAAGTTATGAATAAAATTCCAATAATATTTAGCAAAGCCCAGGAAACGCTGCAGAGGACATAAACCCAGGGGTCGTGCCACTGTAGGACTGCCAAAAGTTTCTCTGGGTCCATCGAAAAACCAGCAGTGGAAATGACATAGCCCAGGAATTTAACCTGTTCATGATGGAACTCGCACTTCTCCAGTTTACAATAGAGATTGTTCTCTCTTAGTTTCTGAAGCACACGACAGATATCTGTGTGGTGGCTCTCCAGGGACTTGGAAAATATGAGGAAATCCTCGAGATAAACCACCACACATAACTGCAACAAATCTCGGAGGACATCATTAATAAATTCCTGGAAAACTGCCGGGGCGTTACAAAGGGCAAAAGGCATTACGAGGTACTCATAATGGTCTGTTCTGGTATTAAACACAGTTTTCCACTCATCGCCCTCCTTAATCCGCATGAGATTGTATGCCCCTCTCAAATCAAGCTTTGTAAAAACTGTTGCTCCACTGAGGCGGTCAAATAACTCTGTAATCAACGGAATCGGGTAGGCATTCTTATTCGTAAAACGATTTAGAACCCTATAATCAATACAAGGTCTCAGTTCACCGCTCTTCTTCTTCACAAAGAAGAAACATGGCATGTCAAATACCCTTTTAAAGGAGGCCACAAACTCAGGGTAACCCAAGACAACAGGTTTTTGTGTCTCCCATAGAGGGTTTGCCCAGGCCAAGGCTCTCTCAGAAAGCAAAGATATCACGCAACCTACTTTGCTTCTGTCCATGGGAAACACCTGGGGCAGCATCTCAAAGTAAATCTCAACCCTCTGCATTGAACTGAATTGCCCCCAAATCACTGGGGAAGTGGAGCAGAATCAGACATACCTCTTATAGAGGTAATACTCGAGGTGGGTGCCTGCACAGAGACTAGCATGGCAGCAGGGATGGCCTGCAACTCAAGTTGTACTGGAGCATCACAGTGGGAATTTCCAGGTGAGCCGTGCGACTCAGGAGCGTTTGTAACGCTATGGCAAACTGATCCATGAGGTGATCTTGCTCATCCAATCTGAAAAAAATATTACCAACAAGTGGATTGACTGTATCTTCTGGATTCGTGGCCTTTGCCTACTAGCAGGAACCATAAATCAGACTGAGACAGAAGTATAGTTAAATCACACTTGTTTAATCATAATAATAATAATAAGGTAAACAGAGTAAACATATTCAAAACAAGCCAGAGTTCAGTAACCGGATCAGGTAATCAGCCAAGCAAAAGTCAGAGAGCCAGAGATAAACTTAGCAGTACAGCAAGCAGGATCAGGAGCCAGAAGGAACGTCAGCTGAGCAAGTCTTCAACAGGAACGCAGGAGAAAGTCTCTGTGATGTTGACAAAGGCGAAGGCAGAGATCAAGTGAGCTGGACGGTTTTAAGTAGGCAG
The DNA here is from genome assembly GCF_042186555.1 of Aquarana catesbeiana. Taxonomy (NCBI): domain Eukaryota; kingdom Metazoa; phylum Chordata; class Amphibia; order Anura; family Ranidae; genus Aquarana; species Aquarana catesbeiana. The sequence continues at coordinate 104,579,500 of NC_133332.1, read as the reverse complement.
GACTGACGAGCAGAATCAACAACAGCTGAGTAACTGTGGAGAGAGATGGGAGCTGGCAATTAGCCAACAGCTGAGTGGCCAGCTCAGAGAAGGAAGGACTGAGCCCAGTCCTGATAATGCCTTCTATCTGGTACCTGTGATACTCCAGTTTCTCCTCAGGCCCAGAACAGAAGAGGTGGAAGTCATAGCAATAATTCTGTTCTGGCCCAACAGGCCATGGTTTCCCCTCTTAACACTCCTCAGTTATTGAGACTCAGGCTGGATCTTCTTTCCCAAGGCACAACCCTGCATCCATGTCCTGCTCACCTACACATCAGGGTCTGGTTTTTGAGAGGGGAAGGCTCGAAGCCTTAGGTTGTCCAGAAGAAGCCATTCCGACTCTTCTTAATGCCAGAAGGAAAAGCACTAATAGCGTTTATGAGCGCATCTGGTCCAAGTTCACAGAACACATGTCCTCTAGATCTAATCCTTGTGGTTCTCCAGAAGTCCAGGATATCCTTAGCTTTCTGCAAACAGGTTTGGGTTTGTCTCTAGCAGTAAGTTCACTTCGTGTATAAATAACAGCCATCTCAGCGTTTACAGGAATTTCACGGGCTAATTACTCCCTGGTTCGTCAGTTCTTCAAGGGTGCTATCAGACTTAGACCTCAAAGAAAACCGAGGTTTCCCAAGTGGGATGTTCCTCTTGTTCTAGATTTTCTTTCCATGCTTGGAACAGATCCGGACAAACCTCTATCAGTGAAAGACCTTACACTCAAGACCGTCTTTCTGGTGGCAGTAACTTCAGCCAAAAGAGTGTCCGAAATCAGAAACTTAGGTTCAAAAGAGCCTTTCCTGACCTTTTTACCAGATCAGAGCAGTGTTAATTCCTATGCTGAGCTCAAATCCTAAAGTACGTCTATTTTTCACGAAAATCAAGAAATTGTGTTGCCTGCCTGTTACGGAACTTCCCACACTGTGCTTGAGTGCTTCCATCAGTATATCACTTCCTAAGTCTTGGAAAACAAGTCCAATGGATCTGGCTATAGTAACCCCCAAGGACCAGACAAAACCAGTCTTGGAGTACATCAGGAATAGCCTTTTATTTGAGATCTCACACAAATATATACAGCAGGATGACAATACAAACCTAATTAACAGGAGCTAATTATCTAATCCTTTAGACAGTCTAGGTGACTCAGAGACATGACCTTTAGGACATAGCCGTCTTTTAGCTCAGAAGACACAATCAACATTACCATATATAGAAACACAGAAAACCTTCACACAGTAGCAGAGTTAATTAACACAAACAACAATGGGTGAAATACCCTCAGAGCCCACGCTAACCTTATTTACAATAAACGCATTATAGCAGACAACAGGTGGCTGGAGTTGATGACATCAGCATCTTCTATGATCCCCAGCATTATGAATCAGTCACTATTTATAATATGGCATATACAGGGTTCCCAGAGTTTTGTGTTTTGGGGGGACATGGACTTCAATCCAAAGTAACATTACTTCAAGGTCTCCAGGCATACACCTCGCAAAGAGTATTGTTCCCTTAAAATCCAGGGCCCATAATCAGAAGGCAAGAGGCTAGCATTCAGTCCTCTCCAAAAGCCTCTGTCCTGGCTAGGTCTGTCATACTACCTTTGGGACAACAGAGGGTCAAGATGTCCATCCCCTTGATGTGGGACATACTTTGAGTCAATATTTGGAAGTTACGGAATCTTTTCGATAAACTGACTTTCTTTTCATTCTTCTACATGGAAAAAACAAAGGAAAACGGGCCTCAATTAGATCCATTTCTGCTTGGATAGTACAGACCATTCAAAGGGCTTATAAAGAAAAGGGCTTGGCTCTTCCAGAGGCAGTGACTGCACACTCAACTCGGAGTATCTCTTGGGCGGCTTCTCGTCATGTCGCACCTGAAGTTATATGTAGAGTGGCTTCTTGGTCATCTATTAATACTTTTGTTTCTCACTATTGTGTTGAACCAGCCGCCTTGTCATCCGTTAATTTTGGTTTGTAAGTGCTGTCAGTTGATGGTGTTAAATAAATGTATTTTCTTTGCTCAGCATTGTTCCCACCCGGGGGTGTTTTTGGCAATTTATTTCCCACACGTATGCTGCCATGGAGCCTGTCAGGAAAATGGAAAATTTATATCAAATACTTACCGTAATTTTCCTTTCCTGATAGGCTCCATGGCAGCAGGAGTCCCTCCCAATGCTTGGAGTAGGCTAGTTACGAAACACGGCTAGGAGTCCAGAGCTGAAATTTATGGGAGAGGGGTCCTATTGGGTAGTTATGGAGGATGGGTCAACCCACACGTATGCTGCCATGGAGCCTATCAGGAAAGGAAAATTACGGTAAGTATTTGATATAAATTTTCAGTTTTTCTGAATGAAGCCTCCAGCCTGAATGTGATCATTATGGCATAGCTGCTACTGCTCACAGATAATAAGGATGTCAAAGTGTGAATGTAATTTAATGTCCCTCAGTGTGGCCATTGCACACGAGAACAATAATCTACAGATTATGGGTATTGTGGTATTATTAAGATATTAAAATAAAAGTGTTTTTATCTTTGTTTTGGACAAATCAGTGCTTTTTAGAACACAGTTTTTAAAGCATTCTTTCCTCCAACTTTTTCCCAAATTAAATATGGGATAAAGTGGAGAGCTTTTTTTTCCCCATTCAATATTACATTGTAGTTAACTATCCTAAATAACCACTGCCCACTACCCCTCTACACTTGTACATACGTATTGTGACAGACCTAGCCGGGAAAGAGACTTGTGGAGGGGACTGTACACTAGCCTCTTGCCGATCGATCGGGGGCCCTTGCATTTGGGGGAACGGTGCTCTTTGTGAGCTGTATGCCTGGGGACCCTTGAGGTGGTATTACTGTGGATTCGGGTCCTGGTCCCCCAGGACACACAGACTCTGGGGACCCTGGATTTGCCATATTGGAATAGTGGCTGATTCATAATGATGGGACAGATACTTTTAGGAGATGCTGATGTAAATTCCAACACCTGTCTGTCTATTGTCTGCTAAAATGTGTATTGTAAATAAGTCTACTATGGGATCTAAGAGTCATTAGATCCCCATTGTTATTTGTGTTAATTAACTCTGCTATTGTGTGAAGAAGAGTCTATGTTGATTGCGATAATGTTGATTGGATTTTCTGAACTACAAGATGGCCAGTCTGGCCTAACGGTCATGTCTGAGTCATCTAGGCTGTCTAAAGGGATTAGTTAATTAGCTCATGTTAATTAGGTTAATTAGGTTACAGCTGTATTGTTAGAGTAATATGAGCAGGAGGTCTGCACCTCCACTTTTAGTGTATAAAAGCCTGTATTTTGCAATAAAAGAGATTCCTGGTTGAACTTACATACAGCCTGCCTGGTGTTTGTTCTGAGCTATCACAACTGGGTTAGAACGGCACAGAGCTGTAGTTCTAATCCCAGAGTATTGAATGACCGAACCATCAGACGTTGCAATCTGGTTCAATAGCTGCAGAGGAGTGTCGGGAGAGTGGAATCGAGCGAGCAAGGGGCTCGTTACATTGGTTGGCAGCCGTGGGATTTGCTCTCCAGTTACTGGGACACTCCAAACCAGCCTGCAGGAGAGCCATGCTGAAAGACTTACTTGAGAGCCGTGGAGGGAATGGTGGGATCGTGCTTCCTTGCCGTGAACACATCCAAACCATCACCTGGATGCAAGGTAGCAGGATAGCAGGAGAGGAGAAATACCAGCCACCATGGATGAGGAATTCAGAAGGAGGTTGCGAGAGGAGATACAGCACAGAGGACCAGTATCAGAGCAGGTCCTGCTAGGATGGTTTGATTCTATTCGCTGTGAACTCTGGAAGGAAGCGCTAGCCCGTGAACAGCGACACCAGGGAAAAGTTCTCTCCTCCATCCATGTGAGGTACTGGTCGCAGTATGAAGTGCGAATGCTGTTTCTGGGGGAACAGCCGAACCAGGAGTGGACAGCCGAGTTAAGCAGGCTGATCCGGGCAGAAATGCGGTTGGACGAGAGCTACAGAGCCCTCCAGTGGTATGTAGCCCAAGTGTGCCAATGGACAGCGGATGACAGCCCCACGGAAGGCTTTGACTACGATGGCCTGGGATTGTTATACTGGAGGCTATCCAGGGACCCTGACTTTGGAAGTGATCGGGAGTGGCGTTTGGAGGAAATAATGGAGCACAGAGAGCGGAGACTGAATGTCTCAGAAGTGCACTGGGCACTGGAAGATTTGGAGTTTCTGGCCGTTCAGGAATGGGAGTTGGAGATCGCCTACAAACAGCTGTTAGACTCTGCTCAGCAGCAGGGTGGTGCTCCCTTTGCCTGGGACTATCATGAAATACCAGTTGACAACTCTGAAATCCTGGCTGAAGAGTTGACAATGTGGCAGAGTAACGGTGTGCTTTGCCAACCTGCACCCGCAGCTATGGAGGGGGAGGTCTTATGGTGGATGCAGCAAGTGCTGACTGACCTTGATGAACCTGTTTCTGCATTGGATGATCTTGGATGGAGGAATGTGCCTGTCCAGCAGAATGCCAGAGAATTGGCAGTGGAAAATCTGAAGATTGCCGTTCCCAAACCTGAAGTGCTGACAACAGGGCAGAGCTCTGCTAACCTCTGCCCAGCACTGATAGCATCTTCTGGGTTCCCCGGAGAGGAAGATGGTGAACCTTTATCCCCAGACAGCAGTTGCAGATACAGGGGATTTGATAGACTTTTCTGCTGAGGAAGAACAACCTGGTGAGCCTCCAGCAGAAGAAGAGCTGTTATTAGGGCCAAACTTCACTGTGCTCTGCCCAGCACTGATAGCATCTTCTGGGTTCCAGGGACAGGAGATGGTGAACCTTTATCCCCAGACACCAGTTGCAGAGACAGGGGATTTGATAGACTTTTCTGCTGAGGAAGAACAACCTGGTGAGCCTCCAGCAGAAGAGGAGCTGTTATTAGGCCAAACTTCACTATGCTCTTCCCAGCACCAACAGAAGTATCTGTGAAGTTACAAGGAACTTCCCCAGCTGAAGCGCTGGCAACCGGACAGAGGGTCCAAGATCTCTGCCCTACACCTGCGGCGGTTACGGAGGCTCAGGGTGATAAGGAGGTGGTCACTTCCCAGCAGCAGATCAGGATACAGGGGGAGAAGGGAGAGGAGGTGTTCGTCGTCCCTCCCCAACAGTTAGCCGGAGCAGATGGTGTGGGTTTTCCAGCAGAAGGGCTGGCAACAGGGCCGAGTACTGCTGGACTCTGCCCTCAACTAACAGAGGATGGATGTCCTGTGAAGGTGGATGGGACTTCAGTCTCCACCTGTATACCCCAGGGATGCTGAGCAGTCGGCCCAGATCCCCAACAGCATGACGGAGTGAGCCCAGACACCCTGTCTTCTCTCCAGCGGCAGAAAGGACTCCAGGGAGAAGGGCCAGTCCAGGCCTCTCCCCAGCGGCAGATATGTTCTCTGAGAGAGGCAGAGGTTGGCTGGGTGAGTAATGCTTTGTTTGGAACAATTTGTTTGGGGTACTGTGTGGGTACAGGCATTAGAGGACTGGAACTACTGACTAACTTCGGAGTCAACCTGTCTGGGGTCTCCTCCTGTGTTAGTCTCCTGCCGAAAGGGGAGAAATGTGACAGACCTAGCCGGGAAAGAGACTTTTGGAGGGGACTGTATGCTAGCCTCTTGCTGATCGATCGGGGGCCCTTGCATTTGGGGGAACGGTGCTCTTTGTGAGCTGTATGCCTGGGGACCCTTGAGGTGGTATTACTGTGGATTTGGGTCCTGGTCCCCCAGGACACACAGACTCTGGGGACCCTGGATTTGCCATATTGGAATAGTGGCTGATTCATAATGCTGGGACAGATACTGTTAGGAGATGCTGATGTAAATTCCAACACCAGTCTGTCTATTGTCTGCTAAAATGTGTATTGTAAATAAGTCTACTATGGGATCTAAGAGTCATTAGATCCCCATTGTGATTTGTGTTAATTAACTCGGCTATTGTGTGAAGAAGAGTCTATGTTGATTGTGATAATGTTGATTGGATTTTATGAACTACAAGATGGCCAGTCTGGCCTAACGGTCATGTCTGAGTCATCTAGGCTGTCTAAAGGGATTAGTTAATTAGCTCATGTTAATTAGGTTAATTAGGTTACAGCTGTATTGTTAGAGTAATATGAGCAGGAGGTCTGCACCTCCACTTTTAGTGTATAAAAGCCTGTATTTTGCAATAAAAGAGATTCCTGGTTGAACTTACATACAGCCTGCCTGGTGTTTGTTCTGAGCTATCACAACTGGGTTAGAACGGCACAGAGCTGTAGTTCTAATCCCGGAGCATTGGATGACCGAACCATCAGACGTTGCAATCTGATTCAATAGCTGCAGAGGAGTGTCGAGAGAGTGGAATCGAGCGAGCAAGGGGCTCGTTACACGTATATACTTTTTTCCATGGGTCTTTCTTGGCAGTCCTATGGCATCGCAGATTTTTATGATTCTTCCTTGGTAATAGCAGCGGGAGTCATCCTTACTGCTGCACCAAATGGCATTCACATAATGATGTGTGAGCACCACTAAGTGCAGTAATAGAGACTGGTGGATGGAGGGAGGAGTTGGGGGCTATAAGACAACCTGGGCCCAGGTACTGGGTTGAAAAAAGTGTTACCATGAAGCAGCAATATTACTGAGCATCTACATTTTATTTTGTATTTTTCTAGATGAAAATCAGCTTTAGGGATGACTCCAGCTAAACCATTTTTCTCATTTTGAACAAACTGAGCAAAAGTTCTACGAATGTATTGCCATTTATGTTGCTATTAGAGGGATGACTACTTGTGTGGTCAACAAGACAGGAAGTGAACAAAAAAGGGCACACAATAATATATATATATATGTATATATATATATATATATATATATATATATATATATATATATATATATATATATATATATATATATATATATATATATATATATATATATTTTTTTTTTTTTTTTTTTTTTTTTTTAAAGAAGAGTGGGGAAAGGCTATTAACTATCAGGTATTTATTGATATCTGTGCTGTTTGGCAGATTTTCCCACTTCAAGTGTGGTCATACCAAAATTAAAAGATACTTTTAGCTTGAGTTTGTTTTTAAATAGGCCAAATGGATAATGTGAAGCTTCTGCGACAAATAATTCTTAGTGTCTTTTATGTGGTAAGTATGTAATTAATATACTGTTTCTTCTGGCACATCCTTGTTTTCTTTACATTTTATGGATAAATATATATTCATCTTATTAACACGTTTATTTTAAGAAATTAGCATGGTACATTTTGTATCTGTTTTTTTATTTCACCATCTTGGCAATAAAATATTTCACATTCTGTCTAAAATAAGACTGTTGTTGACCAGGAAAGAGCAGCTGTAAGTCTATTAGCAATTATTGTCAAAGAAGTTTATCATAATGGAGCTGTTATGTAACGAATTGTAGCAGCAGTTGATCTATTTAGTTACATACCTCCAATGCCCTGTACACACGATCAGACATTGATCGGACATTCCGATAACAAAATCCATGGATTTTTTCCGACGGATGTTGGCTCAAACTTGTTTTGCATACACACGGTCGTACAAAGTTGTCAGAATTTCCGATCGCCAAGAACGCGGTCACGAACACCACGTACGACGAGACTATAAAAAGGCAGTTCAGAACCAAGTGCAGCACCCTTTGTGCTCCTTTTGCTAATCTCGTGTTAGTAAAAGTTTGGTGAGAGACGATTCACGCTTTTTCAGACTCGTGGTTTTCAGATCATTTTCTGCTGTTCAGTTTGTGCTTGTGGGTTTGTATCTGGTCTTCAGTGCGTGCAGCGAGTTACCCTTGACTCTGTCATTGTGTTCTTGTTTGTTTGTTACTGTTTTTCAGGTTGCTCTTCACAGGCCTTGCTGTTCTTCAGTGCGTTCTGTTACTTTGTTCTGAGCAGCCGACCATTTTCTAGCCATGTTGCGTATACGTACTCCTCATAGAGTTCGTGCTGTGCGGGGGCTTGGTGTTGGGGTCCTTACCTTGACACAAGTCCAGTCCATGAACAGGGTGGGGAGGAGTTCATGGACCAAGAATTGGTTGCTCCAGCGTAACCAGTTCTGTCAAAAGCCTCCGTGAGAATAATCCTGATGATTTCAGGAACTTTCTCCAGATGACGGACCCCATATTTCACCGTTTGTTGGCTTTGCTGACCCCTTATATTAGCAGGCAGGATACCTGCATGAGGCAAGCCTTCACTCCGGAGCAGAGGCTCGTCGCCACCCTGCGGTACTTGGCGATGGGAAGAAGCCTGCAGGACCTCAAGTTCTCAACAGGCATCTCCCCCCAGGCTCTGGGGATCATTATCCCAGAGACCTGTTCTGCCATCATCCAGGTCCTGCAGAAGGACTATATTAAGGTAAGATTTTTATCCTTTAATACCAAAGTTTATTGTATTTAATGTTTGATAATATATTGTATTTCTTTCCTCATTCCCTAATTACCATGATTGTAATATGCTGTGAATGTCCCCTTTGTCCTCATGCATGCTGATTTTTTAGGTAATTTTTTTTGTCCTTCATACATATTTGCTTTCACTTGCCTCCCCAGCATACTCCCCTGGCCCTATATTCACCTTGTGTAGTCACTTAACAATGTATTTTGTCAGCTCCATAGTAGTGCTTTACCCTAAATACCCTCTAAAATTTGGTAAATTGTGATTTGTGCTTTAAATTCAGGCAAAGTGCCAGAGGCTTTTTTTTGTGTCCCAAAATCATTTGGAACCCTCCCTCCCCCCAACTGCTAACTCAGCTGATACCAATCATCTATCTGCTGACTTTGCCAAACCCATACACACTATACCCACCTCTTTAGTGGTCAGATTTATGGATGAATTCCCCAAAGCATGTAGTGCAAGGGCCTACCTGAATACTTTCAAATGGTACTGTTTAAAGTTTTTGTATCCTATTATTATCTTGATAGGTAATAGCAGAATGTCAAAATGTGCTTAAATGTGTACCGTGTGTATTTCTATCTTTGTATTATGACACTTCTTACCTGTCCAGTGGGCTGCCAATAGTGTAAGTAAGGAGGGGCTGGCCAAAGTAATACACATTATTTAGGCATTCATCTCTCAATGAAGTGGAAAGGGTTACCTGTCCAAAACATATCCCCCCCCATAAAATTTTAGAAATGGCCCATGAGAGGGGGGGGGGGATCTGATTAGTGGACCTTATACCTTTGTCTTTAAATACTCCCTAAACTAAATGTTATACTGATGTTGGCCAAGAATGTTTGTGTCTAATCTGCTTTCCATGTTTATGTGCAAAATAATTAATTTATTTTTCTTGTTTGACTCCACAGTTTCCTTCCAACCCACAGGAATGGCAGACTGTGGCCTCCCACTTTGCCAGCGGTGGGACCTAACTGCGGAGGGGCAATTGATGGGAAACACGTCCACATTGTCCCACCACCCAAATTCTGCTGACTATGCTGCCTCAGTGGGGCCTGAGGCCAGAATTCATGCAAATTAACCAAACCTGACGGCGCTTGAGGCTGGCCGTCCTGGCTTGCCCCCCCTTAGTGCCCGCAAGGTCCATTTAAGATACCTTGAATACTTTGCGGGTAGGGGGGCCATCAATATGCCAGACAATGTCTGAGCCTTTTTTTAAATAAAGAAATGAGTTACTTACTAAAATATTTGCTGACATTTATTACTGCTTGTGTTTCTTTTAGCTGACCCTGACTGAAATGTGGGTAGTCCCGAAAATGGCATGATTGGGTAACATTAGAAAGCATTGTTGGGTGTTATTTACTAAAGGCAAAGACACTTTGCACTACAAGTGCACTTGAGACTGCACTGAAACTGCACTTGTAGTGCAAAGTGGATTTGCCCTTAGGAAATAACACCCATTGTCACAGAAAACCACAATTTAACCACAAAAAAAGTTTTCGAGCATTGAAACAATAATCCACACATTCAATCTTTGTAATACCAGCACAATCACATGTGCATTTATAAAAGGTTTTTTAAAACAAACCAACATGTTTGTTGTATAACAATATTTTGGTCACATTAATAAAAGTAGAAATGTCCATTTAAGGTAAAACAGGCATGTTTAAAACCAACAAGAAATACACAAATCTGGAACTTACAAAGTTCAACTTTGTTATAAATTGAAGGCAATATCAGACATGAGTATTTATAAACTGTGTTCGATATTGCATTCAGATGGGGTGAAGTCTCCCCTGGAAAAGCCAAATTTTGAAGATGCACACAAATTGCCGAATGTCAACATGTGCTAGCTGCTATCATGGGGGATCAAGGGACGTGTTTTGTGGGTGCAACCCCTTCCTCTCAGCTACTTTATTATTGAGGAAGGGGTTGCACCCACAAAACGTGTCCATTGATCTCCCGTGATGGCAGATAGCACATGTTGACACACTGTGTGCATCTTCAAAATTTGGCTTTTCGACACTATGTAAAAAAAGGTGCAACAATTTTTTGTGGAAAAAATGCAAACTACATTAGGGATTTCAAGGGGTTTTAAACTCTCCCTAAAACATCAGTGATGTTCTTCATTTTGTTTTTAACATCATTGATGTTTTTCTGGATGTTTTCCAAGTCCCTATTACACCCCATGATCTCCCCCCGGTCAGGATCTGGGCACTCTCACTGGTGAAAAGTCCTTCATCCACAACATCATGATCACCTAAAAATATATTTAAAAAAACACACCATGTATTATAAATATTCCGGCATCCATCTCTTACCTGAGCCTGTGGGCGCAGACACTCACCTGTTGTGGTGACAATTTCCATCACATCTCCCTCCTCCTCCTCCTCTTGACTTTGGTGGATTTCCACTTACTCATGAGGTGGGGGGGGTCTGTGGTCTCCTCGGATGAGTGGTGTCCTCCAAGTCTTTTCTTCCCTATGTAAATAAAAAATTGGTATGCATAACACACAGATATTTTATGACAGAAATAGGAACATGAAACATTGCTTGGAAGTGGGGTACAATTGTCTATTTTGGCAGAGTTGCAAGATGAAGAAATATTTTTTTCCTTTGTCAAGCTTGAATACTTACCTGTTTTGTACAAGCTTCACAGATGGAGTCACCCCTATAGTATACACTGGAGCACCTGTGTGGGACCACCAAATAAAAAGGATGTTCTGGTGTCCCCCACTAGTGCTCCAGTGTCCAGATGTGTAAACAGCTGCTAAGTGTTCTTTCGTTACACAGAATCTAGTTTGCATTTCATTCTAGTTACAAACCCAACTAGACACCAAAATTATTTGACGAGAAGTAGGCTAGCAAAAATGTATTCAAATGCATATGTCCAAAACATTGTGTTTTCTATGCCGAACGAATAATGTTTCATACAAACGAATATTGTGCCCATGAACATGAAAGTAGCCATTTTAAAATGCACAACAGTTAAGAAAAACATATGGAGCAGCACGAACGTTCGAAAAATAAAGAATAGGAACACAGCACAACTACTTACTTTTTTGCAGCACTCTCCTGATCCTTCTGTACTGCTCATGCTCCCTTAATTTGAGGTCTGACCACCGCTTCATGAGTTGATCTTTCGATCGTTGTACCCCAAAATTCTTCTGCAGACTCTTCACAACTTTCGCCATGATCTTGGCCTTTCTGACATTGGGGATGGGGTAAGGTTCATACTTCCCGTCATAGTCGGCCCTCTTCAGGATGTCAGCCATCTCCAACATCTCCCCAAAGGACATATTTGAGGCCTTAAATCGTCTCCTCCGGGATCAGAACGTTTCTGGCTCTGGGCTTTCCTCCTCCTCCTCGTTGCTGTAATTAGCACGCACCTGCTGTGTCTCCGCCTTGTGCTCTTCCCCCACTGTGCTGAACAAGAATGGGCAGGGAATAGACTAGAAAGAATGTCAGGGGTGGGCAGAGTTTCACACATGCGCAGTGTATATAAAGTGTAACACGCGTGCGTAGTACGTACGATCTGTGAGTGGAGGCAGGAGTATCGGAGGTGCCGATCGTGATAATGAAGGTAAGATTTAAACTTGGGCCTATACTGCTTCTAGATTGAGGCCTATATTGGGACAAGATTAGGAGAGTTTCGCCTGACATTAGGGTTTGTCTTGTGTCATGCAGATAAAATGGATAGCTTCAATGACCACAATTTTCTCCCCCTGTTCATAGACAAATACAGGGAGCTGCCCTGTCTGTGGCAGATCAAACATCCTCATTATAATCATAAACAAAAGAGGCAGGCAGCGCTGGAGAAACTGCTGGAGTTGGTGAAGCCGGTGGACTCCACGGCAACCATTCCTATTTAAAAGCCAAAATTGATGGCCTGAGGACCACTCATCTTAGGGAGCGCAAGAAGGTCACGGATTCCCAGAGATTAGGAGCTGCAGCAGATGACATTTATGTCCCCAGACTGTGGTATTATGAGAAACTGCGATTTCTGTCAGACCAGACTGATGTCAGGAAATCCCTCTCCACTCTTCCTTCCACTCTTCCTTCCACCCTATCTTCCACCCCAGCTGAGGCTTCCGATGTCCAACCTGGGACTTCCAGCCAGGAAGAAGTGGAGGAGCCCAGCTGGAGCCAGGTATAGCATTCTTCTACAGATTTCTGGTCAATAAATAAATTATGTTTACTAGATGTTATTATTGATCATTAATTGCTGATTTCATAAAGTGTTTTACATATCAATAGACAGTAGTGGGCACCAAAAATTGGGACAAGAATGAAAAATGCTGGGCTCAGAATACTAGTCTGTTATATTTGTTAATATTCAATTTGCAACAGTCATGAGGTGAAAATTGTGTGTGATTGATGAAGAAAAAATTAAAACGATGTCCCTTTTTCATACACAGGAAGACCTCAGCCAGGAGGAGGCTGTGGAATGTGGCACACAGGAGGAGTCTGTGGAATGTGGCAGCCAGGAGGAGGCGGGGTTAGTGGCAGCCAGGAGGAGGCGGGGCTAAGTTGCAGCCAGGAGAAGGCCAGGCCCAGTAGGAGCCTGACAGAATCGCAGGTTCCTCCCCTCCGCCTTCCAACCAAAAGACCCAGGAAGGGGAGTAACGTGCAGGATTCAACACTCAGGCTGATTCAGGAGGCTTCTGCGTCCCTCAGAGCCACCCCCATTCCTGAAGAGGCCTTTGCCTGTATGGCTGCCACAAAACTGCAGGGCATGCAGGAGGGTCAACGCCTCATGTGTGAGGACCTTCTTTACAAAACACTAACTAAGGGGGTGAGGGGCGAAATCACACCCAATACCCACCTGTGTGAGTTGGACTATCCTCCTCCTCCTGCCACAACTCCACCACCACAGACACAGCGTGGAAGGAAGCGTGGAAGGAAGACCACAGAGTGATGACCTGGGTTCCGTCTGGTCTGACAAAAGATGCAGGTTCTTGTATGACCACAGCCTGGGGACATACATGTCATCTGCTGCTGTACAGGATCTCTTGGAATTCTGGACCAGACTGCACTTGCTTATATATGGACACCTCAGGCCAACAATTTTGCCTGGAAATAATTGATGTGTGCCCTGGGGGCCAAAGGCTTCGCCAATTTCTGCTGTTTCTCCAGCGTTGCCTCCCTCTTTGTTTGGTTTTGAGCCCTTAATAAAGGATTTTTTGTTTCAATTATACTCACCTATGTGTGTTTTCCTTCAAAAAGGACATTTTGTTTGTGAGGAGGCAGGTACATTTCAAAAATACAATGTGAAATTAACAAGAGACACCAACACCAAACAATCTCCTTGAGATTAAATAATACAAGATAATAATGGTGTTGTGGTAACTTGGTAACTTGACACACAAAACACACACAAAAATATTCTGGAGTTTAAAAAAAATTAAAAAAAAAAAGATCAGGCTTGAAAAAAATATTAACCAGAAAAAAAAAAATTTTAATCAGATCTGACAAATACAAATATTATATTGATGAAATAACGATAAATAATAAAGAAAGAAGTTTGTGAGAAGTGTGTGGGAATATCAGCAGCAAAACTACTTCATTCTTCTAGCATTAATAAGAAGAGCAGAGTACGCTGCATTAAACTATTTAAAACATTGTAGCCTGACAAAAGTGCTATATCCATTGCGAACGCTAATTTTACCAGACCGAGCTGTTCCGTTTCAGAATTTATTCTGAGCATGCGTGGCACTTTGTGCGTCGGAATTGTCCACACACGGTTGGAATTGACGCGATTTGGAATTGATTTTGTTGTCGGAAAATTTAATAGCCTGCTCTCAAACTTTGTGTGTCGGAAATTCCAATGGAAAATGTCCGATGGAGCCCACACACGGTTGGAATTTCCGTCAACAAGCTCCGATCGCACATTTTCTGTCTGAAAATCCGACTGTGTGTACAGGGCATTAGTGTGTAGAAACAGCTGTTCTATAGCATACCAAGGTGGCTATACCCACTTATCACGAACTCTGAGGCTTACATTAGTTTAAAGTTGAACCTGCCAAAAGATTTGTTCTTCTGTCCATCCAGCCATGAGATTTACACAGCTCTGCCATGCAACAAATCTTTGCCTGGTGAGAAAAGAGACCTCTCTGCTGTAGTTCAGTAGCACTTACAAGTCTCTTCCTCGTCCCCAGCCTGTAACTGGTCATTGAAAGAAGACGCAGCACATGGATGAGCTCAACTCTCTGTCACTCTGCTCTCTCCTCCTATCAGTATTCTCCCTGCACTACGGATTTGATCCTTGTGCTACTTTTCTCCTCCCCATTCTTCAGCCCCCCCAACAGAGTTCAGCAGTACAGCAACAGGCTAATACAACAACAGGCACTTACAGTGCTTGCATTAAAATAAAACACTACATTTATATATTTACTCTACCTAGAGTTCAGCTTTAAGTTAAGCACATGCTGCAAACCATTGATACAGATTCACGTAAGAAGTGAAATTGATACTCTCATGGTTATTTTATTACATGGTATGTAGGGTCATATTTACTGTATCGTGCCAAAGGTAAAAATATATATTTTCAAAGAGCTCCTCACTTCATTCAGTTATTCCATTATTAGAAGTTCGAGAGTGCATAGTTCAAACTTGCTTTATACAAGTAATGATTTGCACAGGTAAATGTGGAGATCAAGGGCATCACACCCCTGGTAATGAACTACATATTTTTAAAAAATCTCAGGATTTTTAAGGTGCCAAACACAACACTATATATGGGGGGTGTACAATGATAAGGGGGCACTAGAAATATAAGTGTAAATATATAAGTAAAGTAAATATAAGTGTAAAGTAAATATAAGTGTAAATATAAGTAAAACAGCTATTTTACTGATGCTCCCTTTGTTCTCACAGTATTCATTTGTTATGTTAATCATGATGGTATGTTTATAGTATTATTCACTTATACTATGCGGTATTGAGCACATCCACTTTATGGTTACACTTATATTTCTAACGCCCCCTTATCATTATACACCCCCCATTAGTCCAAAGTTAGCTTATTAAGCGATTTGAGGGGAGCAGCTCATGTACACTTTTTTGTCACCTAGTTCTTTATCTTTATTTACAACACTATATATATAGAATACAATTATAAATATTATTGGGTGATAAAAAAGATAAAAGCTTTTTATATCCAGGTTCAATATTTTTAATAAAAAGCAATCATCAAGGATAAGTATTCATGGAGTCCCATTAATGTAGTTACTTCATCTCAACATGTTTCACCAACCACTGGCTTCTTCAGCAGATATAGAAGCAACACAGAGGGAGGCGCAACAAATTTATATATATTTATTCAGTGGTAGATGTGGGGTTTGCAGCCCCCCATACACTTTATAAGGAAATATTGTTATAGGCAGTGGGAGGTAAAAAAAACTATCTTTACTTTTTCAGTTTAGGGTTAAGCAAGAGGTCAGGCACTAGAATTATTGCTCTTACTCTGATGTTTATGGCGATACCTCACATGTGTGGTGCGATCACCATTTTCATATGGGTGCGGAACCTACATGCACATGCGCATTTGCGTGTAGGCATGGGGGACAGGGACCTTTTTAAATGTATTTATTTATTTAATCATTTTTACAGTGTCTCTTTAAATTTATTTGGATCAACTTTATTTCTATCACATGGGGTGAAAAAATCCCTTGTGATAGCATGAGCAGTGAATGGGTACTCTTTACTGAGAGAACTGGGGTCTAATAGACTCCAGATGTCTGTTCTGCCCCCAAAAGCATCTGATCAAACCAAGGTTGGTTTTATTAGGTGCTTTACAAGCCAGTAACAGCTTAACAAATTGAAATTGGAAGTGACTAAATCCTCATTGCTTCCTGTTTCATTTGTCACAGAGGGACTGGTATGGATGTACCTGCCTTTCCTCCGTGTTCAGCCAGCCCAAGAGGTCGTAGCAGACCAGGGCTCCCCAACGCCCCGGAATGCCGGCAGGCAGTAGAGCCCCTTGTGCGCCCTGTAGAAGTGACCTATGATTGATATATCTGACTGTATACTTTTCTATTGATACAGCTAACTGATCCTAACTGGTCCTTCCACTCTCTGCACCTACATACAATGCTGTACATGTAAATTCTTTCAGTAAGAGCAACTGAAGACAAGTAAGGATGATCGGCTTCAATGAGTCAGTGTGTTTCCGACACTAGTTTAAGATGCTCCTGAGAAAGTTTAGAATTAAATGCAAGTGCAAATGCAAAAACAAATGTAAGAAAGTGAAAAAATACAGCGCTAAGTGAACATACAAAAAAGTACAAAAAAATATAAATAAAAACTAAAAAAACAACACACAGCAGCAGCTCAATATGAGATACACATATAAGCAAATTAAATTAAAAAGATGGAGCTGCGCTACAAATATCACACAAAAAATGTTTGCTAGTGCACACATGTATTATAATTGCTCCCAACACCAAAAAAGAAGAAAAAATATTTTTAAATTAGTCCATAGATATAAACATATGTGCTCTTCATATGACTTGTGCCAACACCACAGACTCATGTTCCTCCACCATATAGATTGCTTGCTTACCAGCGGCAAGCTTAGTGTAAGCTTGCGGCTAATAACCCAGCCAGGGCCTTTTCCACAGGGATGGGGATGACAGCTCTCAGGTACTAAGTACGGCAGGAACGCACAACAAGTGATCACAGGGATTCGGTCATTCAATGGTCTCAATCGAAAGCCGGAAGGTAACCCATAGTAAAGAGGAACTCACCATAGTGTAAATCATATTAGGAAAACATTTATTAAAACTTAAAGGTTACACTTACACAGATATGAAGTAAATTTGCAAAGGTAAAAAGCCAGCAGGCAAAACCAACACCTGTGCACTACAGTACACAGCGCTATGACGTCAGCACATCACTCCTCCCGACGCACGTTTCGTCACAAGCTGACGACGTCCAGGGGCACGGGCGACGCACTCATCGCACTATATACTATTCAAACGGGACCACGCCTCAATCTGATACCCAAGTGGCAGGACCTAAAAGCGCCATATTAGAAGTTGGAAGTGATTATCACTTACCAATATATTGATTTATCAAGTAAAAAAAAAATTAAGAATCTTAAAAAATGAGAACAAAGGAAATAAATAATCTAAAGGAAGTGTTCAATACATAACTAAACATGCAAAGAAACTCCCCGAAAGTCGTTCATATAGAAACAGCCCAGCAAATTTAAAAGAGTCAACGGGCGTCACTTCGTAATATATCCCAATTGGCCTCTCCCACAGAGTCAAAAAAAGGGGATCTGGTGGTGTACACAGTATAAAATAGAGTGCAGCCATAGTACAGTTGCTAATACAGTGCAGGCGGTGTACACAGTAACTAATACAGTGTGTACAGTTTCTACTACACTTCTGGTGGTGTACACCGTACACAATACAGTGCAGCCGTAGTACAGTTGCTAATACAGTGCAGGTGGTTTACACAGTATCTAATACAGTGTGTACCGTTTCTACTACACTTCTGGTGGTGTACACAGTACACAATAAACCAGGTGGAAAGGAGGAGGATTGTGTCAGCATGGACATGTTGGATAACACTTAGCAGCAGTCTTCAAGGGATGGTTTTTAGTCCCCAGAAACCCAAGGAGTTGTACGTGGCTGGGAGGAGGTTGTTCCGGATCATGTGATCCTTAGTGACCCAGAGGACTCATAATTGAATACCTCTGCAAACTTATGCTGCATGGCCTCCCTGATTCTGCAAAGCCTGCAAAAGGACCCTAGGATTTGTGGTATCAAGGAGAGGGATCATTACTGGCTGGCAACCCTTCTTGGTCCACGTTACAAGGTTTAAGGTTGCAGAACTCATCCTGCCTTTGCAGAGGGAGCAGAGGGTGAGACATCTTCAGGAGGCCTTGAAGAAAGGTTTGTGCAATGCATTTCCGGACTCTGGGAGGTTGCAATTTCCTGGTGCTGGACAACGTGTTGCTGAGGCTTCGATCAATCAGAGGAAAAGCGGTGGAAAAGGTGGCCAGCTGACCAATGCCTTTAAACAATTTTTCAGTCCTCAGCGCCAACGTCTGATTGGTTAAAGCAACCATCGCCAGCGTCTGCATTACATGGTGCAGGAATATCTAGGGGCAAGAGCAGACTTGGAGACCTTTCCAACAGATTATCCACTGGGTTACTGGGTCTTCAGGAAGGACCACCAGCCAGAACTTGCTCAATATGCAATTGAGCTACTGGCCTGTCCTACATCCAGCATTCTTTCTAAACACACACGCTGCTGGAGGGTTTGTAATGGATCATAGAGTGCGCCTGTCCACAGACTCCGTTGATAGGCTCACATTCATAAAAATGAATCAGTCTTGGATCAGCAGCTATCAAGCACCTGATGCTGATGTAACTGATTGAATGTTCTATGGATGAGGGATCCCTTGAAGACTGCCTATGCTGACTATCCTTTTCCTCCTCAATCTTGATGATTCCAACAATACTTTTGGTTTAGGGAACCACCACCACCAACCAAGGCCCAATTTTTCTGCCCCTGTTTAACAGGGGCATGTAATTACAATTTGACATCTAATATTTCAACACAGGGCCCATTCCTGCACCCAACAAGAGTATCTGTGAGGGGTTACAGTGTTGTGGCACCACCACCACACAAGGCCCCATTTTTATGCCCCTGTTTAACAGGGGCATGTAATTACAATTTTTGATCTAATATTTCACAGCAGGGCCCGTTCCTGCGCCCAACAAGAGTATCTGTGAGGAGTTACAGTGTTGTGGCACCACCACCACCCAAGGCCTAATTTTTCTGCCCCTGTTTAACAGGGGCATGTAATTACAATTCTTGGTATAATATTTCATAGCAGGGCCTGTTCTTGCGCCCAACAAGCGTAACTGTGAGGGCTTACAAGGTTGTGGCTCCACTACCACCAAAGGCCCATTTTTTTCCCCCGTTTAACAGGGGCATGTAATTACAATTTTTTATATAATTTCACAGCAGGGCCCATTCCTGCACTCACCAAGAGTAACTGTGAGGGCTTACAGTGTTCTGGTACCACCAACACCTAAGGCCCAATTTTCTGCAGAGTCTATAGGGCAGGCCGAATAGTTGACTAGAATTATAAGGGTCTGATAATGTTGAGTTTATATATATATATATATATATATATATATATATATATATATATGTATATATGTGTGTGTGAGACTATCACTTATATATAGTTTTCAGTCTATGATGATCTTCACTGCCAGATAAGAAGCAACAGTTTACTTCCTTTTTGAAATGGACAGTCTTATCTAGCTGGTCTGGTCCAGTACTGTCATGGCGGCGCCCATGTTTTCTTTCGCTTTCCATCAATCACATCATGTAACCACCCATTTAACTGTTCCCTTGCTACTAAGAAGATAAGAAGATATGAATGCTGATTGGACTAAACTATACAATCACATCTATAACACGCCTGGTGCTTATGCATATTCATAAAGTATATATTATTAAACTTGATGTTTTTAAGTCAGAGATACTTCCTTCTTCATTCGGCCACGTACTAGTGCTGAATATCGGTGTGTTGTGTCTCTCCACTGCAGTGAATGAATAAAGCACCTACTTACAATTTTTTTTTAAAGATCTGAACTCGATGTCTCATCATCTAAATGTCTTGTGTCTCAGAGGAAGTTCTGAGGGACCATCATGCAGACATCCAGGCCCTAAAATTAAAAGTTAAAAACCTGGAAGCAGGGGGCCGAGGATGCCGAGAACCGTAACAGGCGTAACAACCTGCGGGTTCTCGGCCTCCCGGAGGGTGCGGAGGGAGATAAACCGGTCGAGTTCATGGAGGGATTACTACCAGCTCTACTGCCTAGAGCCAAATTCTCCCCGCATTTCTCTATTGAAAGAGCCCACCGCATACCAGCGGCTAGAGGCCTGCAAGGAGCCCCCCGCGCACTTTCATATTTAAGTTGCTACATTACAGAGATCGTGACATGGTGCTGCGGGCGGCTCGGCTGCAGCTCGGCTGCAAGGTGAACTTAAATTTGAGAATACAAAGCTCCTTATATTCCCGGATTACACGGTGGAGACCCACTGCCAGCGAAAGGCATTTGATCATGTCAGAAGCATGCTACGCCAGAAGGGAGTAAAGTACAGCATGCTTTTTCCAGCCAGGCTGCGGGTCCAGGACGGGGAGAGAGTCCATTTCTTCACCTCGCCTAGAGACGCTGCAGCATGGGCTTAAACACTCCCCAACTAGATCCTTTCGGGTATGCTGCATTCTGTATACCATGGCCCACTGTTTGTTTGAACCCTCTGTTGTTACTCCTGAACTGAGGCATTACCCTTACTGAATGTAGAGGAAACTCTGCTGAACTGTATAGCTTTGAGAGCTATTGGAATGTGAGATGGGTAACCCACTCCTTTATGCAATGGATGCTCCCACATGGTTTCTTGCCCTCCCTGCATGTTCTTGCCCGGGGGGTTCCCCGGAAGTGAGAAGACTCAAGATGGAGTGGGGACTGTTCCTTTCCTCCCCTGGTGGAGCCACGGAGCGGTGGAGTGTGGTGGGGGGAGGTGGGGTGTGTAGTTGCATTTTCTCCCAGTACTGAAATGCCCAATACTCCTGCAATACTCCTGCATTTATAGGCAGCATGAAGTATGCAGATTGTTCAACGGATTCCACTGCCTGGAGACTTGTTGTCCCTGTTCCACTCAGAAGAACATTCAGTGCACAACGATGTTGCTGTGGCGCATTAACTTGGCTGGGAAGATGCCCTGGCTGTGCATGATACCTATCCTATTGAAACGTGTACGGAAGGGGACCTGCCTGCAAACTTATGTACTTTCCACATGGTACTCTCTCCTTAGAGGCATTGTCTAAATGGCGGAAGCTATTAACCCTGGGTGCGAAGTCTCTCCCTGACTCTAATTACAGTCCTCTTATTAATGCTCCAGCCTGGAGACATCCCGATGCACTGGGAGGGCTTGGAAGAGATATCCCTTATAGGTGGAGATGTTCTCTCTCCTCAAATAGTTGCAACTATAATGAGCCAAAAATGTTTATGAGTTTGGGGTTGATGTTACTGTTATGTTCCCCCATGTTTGAAGTAAGTGCCCCCGGGGATCTGGGAGATCTACACTAAATATCCTTGCCGGACTGTACAATGATTAAATAGTTTTTCTGAAGTGGGAGGTTAGGTACATCTTTCACATTGCCCTCATGTTAGGCTGGAAACCCAACCTGTTTTTGGGGAGGGAGGCTCTTCTGCCGGGTTGGGAGATGGGCAGGGTGGGGACAGTTGGTTTTATTGGGCTACTGTTGCAAACCCTGAGTTATTGTTTTTATTGTTTTTATGGTACATGACAGTATTGCTGAGGAATGTTCTAACTAACATTGCATGATTGTTAATGTCTCCTGTGTGTTCTTCCGGGCCCGGACGCCCTGATGGGGGAAGTCTGATTAGCACCTATTATCCTATATCATTTTCAAACAACGTAGATTTCTTCCCTTAAGATACTCTCCTGGAACACGAGAGGCCTAAATTCTCCTATTAAACGTTCCCTGGTATTTCAATTTGTTAAATCCTACCATCCACACATATGTGTGTTCCAGGAGACTCATCTGGTGGGAAAGAAGACCTTAAGTTTAAAGAAACCGTGCTTGGGTTACCACTATCACTCATCCTACTCTACTTTTTCAAGAGGGGTAAGCATTTTAATCCTAAAAACACTCCCCTTAGACTCCTCGATCTGGCTATAGACCCGAAGGGCAGGTATGTGGTGCTCCATGCATTAATACACAATATGTCATGGGTAATTGTAGGACTGTACCTCCCACCCCCAGCCTCCCTTCAGGTATTAAACCAAATAACTGCCAAAATAGCTGAATTTTCCACTGATAATGTAATTATACTAGGAGACTTTAACCTGGTTCCTGATGCAGACAGAGACAGACTACTTCCCTCTGGTACGACTCGCCAGGGGTTTGCGGATTGGGCTGACACCTATGGTCTCTATGATCATTGGAGATGCAAATACCCCCAGGCCAGAGCATACACATGCCACTCTGCTTCTCACAGAACCTTCTCTCGCATCGACTCCAGTTTTTCTGGAGCTAGATCTCTCGATGGCCCCATCAGAAAAACTCTGGCGATTGTCCAGATATTGAGTTTTGGATGTGGAGGTGGAACCGAAATACAGGGATGAGTTAGAGTCATACTGGAGGATAAACGCTGGCTCAGCCTCAGCCTCCTCAGTCTGGGATGCTTTTAAGGCATATTCCAGGGGACAGTACCAGACCATAATAGCACAAGTTCGTCGGGAACGTAGGAAAGATCTCACTAACCTTGAAGCGGAGGTAGAGAGACAGGAAGCTTTGTATGTCAGGTCCCCTGACCCACAGACCTATTGCAATCCCTCTTAAGAGAGACCCTTCTGCTGAGGACAACTCTAACGCAGAAAAAACTCCTCCATCAGAGAGAGGATATTTGAACAGGGGGAGAAGACTGGCTGCCTGTTGGCCTGGCTCTCCAAGGAGCAGTCTACAGGTATGACCATAGGACAGATCCGGGCTGCTGACGGTTCATTCCTCTCCACACCGGAGGAAATTAATCGCAAACTTGCCACATATTATCAAACACTATATAGCTCCCGAGTTGTCTACGACTCTGCGGAGTTGGTAACCTACCTTGATATACCCACCCTCACCCCAACCTATGCCAATAAACTAGATAATTATATAAAGTGTGATGACTGCGCTTAAGACAATATGTAGGTATGCAGCCCCCCTAAATAAGCTCCCTAAAAGGTGCTTCAGAAATGAGTAGATATATAAAATGGGGTGATGGCGCTCCCTATACTTGATTGGGCGAATGAGTAAAAAAGAATAAAACGAATTAAATTGGAAATAATAAAAGTAAAAAAGTAATAAAGACCAATGTGCTGGCTCCACGGCGGGGATACCCCAACTATTTAAGGTTATATGAATAACCAGGGGTGCTGATACACATATGGATAAACAAATAAAGTTTGGTAATGGCACTCCCTAATAGGTTTATGAGCATAAGTGAGTGTGAAAATAAAAAACCTAATTAAATAGTAATGGAGGGCCAAAGTCCTGGCTCCACAGCAGAAATATCCCACTGGCTGCGGGTTTGTGCGTGTGACCAAGTGTACTAATATGTATGCAATCTCCTCACCATAAGTGGTATTGTTATTACGTGTGACTATACCCTAATTATACATACATCATGTTTAAATAATACCATACATAGTATCCCTATATATACCAGCAGTGCCTCACATATAAAAAAAACCCTTCCGCATAAGTGCAGAAAATTTGATAATAGGTAGTAATAGGAAATTAATTATTAATGAACCTGTGACTATAATGCAAATAGTGATAGTATCAAAATAACAAGGTAGTGGTAAGCCTATAAGTGACCATATGATTGACCACTTAGGTAGGTATTATACAGCTACCAAGTTGTAAAATCCATGAACATAATCAGTGACCAAAAAATCATTTAAACCTCATTATTTTCTTTAAAGTGTTTATAAGCAGTCCATAATTAATATGTTTGTAAGCAGTCCATAATTAATATATGAAGGTGTCTCCAACACGGTGAAAAGGAAATCTCAAAAACGTGACTTGAGTGCGTTCAATATCCTTGGTGACTTAGTGCTCCCCCTCAAGGGTCCCCACTCAACAGATCCATTCACCCCAGGGGGGCATTTCGCATATAGATGTAGCCTCTACGATCTCCTCTACTAGATGACCCCATTAAAGTTGAAGAAATCCTGAAGGCACTTAAAATGATGCAATCAGGTAAGACATCGGGACCGGATGGTATCCCGGTGGAATTTTATAAAATGTATGCAGAACAACTGGCCCCTAGACTTCAATCTCTACTAGCTAAATCTATGGACGAGGGCCACCTTCCTGACTCAATGCATGAGGCGATAATAGTGGTCATCCCCAAACCAGGAAAGATCAGACTCTATGCTCTTCCTATCGCCCCATTTCCCTTCTTAATGTTGACACAAAAATTCTCTCTAAAATTCTGGCCAATAGATTAAACACAGTCATCACGGCTCAGACGGGATTCATGCCTGCCAGGGGAACAGACATAAACATCCGTCAGTTGCACACACATATGGCGGTTGCCTCGTCCGATAAACCGGGGGTGGTGGCCTCACTCAATGCCAAGAAGGCCTTTGACTCGGTTGAATGGGGCTACCTTTGGGTGGTCCTGGGCAAATTTGTATTCGGGCCTAGGTTCCCGACTTGGCTCCAGCTGCTGTATTCCAGGCCCAGAGCCCGTATCCGCACAGGGGCGTTTACACTGGGGAGAGGCACGAGGCAAGGATGCCCACTCTCCCCGGCTCTATTCGCCTTATCTCTCGAGCCTCTCGCCATCCTTCTCAGAGCGGACGAGTCAGTTAAGGGACTGCAGGTGGGCACAGTGGTGGAAAAGATCTCCTTATATGCCGACGACTCACTCCTGTATTTGGCAGATGCCTCTGACTCCCTAAAAGCGGCTCTAGTCATGTTTGACAAATTTGGCCAGTTTTCAGGTATCTGCATAAATTGGAATAAATCAGTCCTCTTTCCCCTCTGCCAATCAATGCCCCAGATAGACACAGGAACCCCTTTGAAATTGGTGGACGAATTCACCTACCTGGGGGTGAGAATAGGAAATGAAGTGTCAAGCTACCTGGACAAAAATGTATACCCACTGTTGACCCAACTTCAACAGAAGTGTTCCACTTGATCTCTCCCTTTAACCCCGGTGGGATGAGGCAACCTCTTAAAAATTATCTATTTACCGAAATTCCTGTACTATTTTAGGCATACCGCGACCATTATCCCCAGATCCTTTTTTCGCCGGTTGGAAAGTATAGTGATCGCCTTTATCTGGGCGGGGAGACCCCCAAGAGTTGCAAAGAACGTACTTTACAACCCACTGTCTGGAGGTGGATTGGCATTGCCCAATTTTTTGGTGTATTATTGGTGTATTATTGGGCAGCAGTCTTATAGGGCGTACACACGGTCGGACTTTGTTCGGACATTCCGACAACAAAATCCTAGGATTTTTTCCGACGGATGTTGGCTCAAACTTGTCTTGCATACACACGGTCACACAAAGTTGGCGGAAAATCTGATCGTTCTGAACGCGGTGACGTAAAACACGTACGTCGGGACTATAAACGGGGCAGTAGCCAATAGCTTTCATCTCTTTATTTATTCTGAGCATGCGTGGCACTTTGTCCGTCGGATTTGTGTACACACGATCGGAATTTCCGACAATGGATTTTGTTGTTGGAAAATTTTATCTCCTGCTCTCCAACTTTGTGTGTCGGAAAATCCGATGGAAAATGTCCGATGGAGCCCACACACGGTCGGAATTTCCGACAACATGCTCCGATCGGACATTTTCCATGGGAAAATCCGACCGTGTGTACGGGGCATAAGTGATGGTGAGGTGGTGGTTCACGTAACCCCGGCAGAACCCAGCAGTTACTCTGGAGGTAGCCCTCCTATGCAGCACTATCCAATTTACCATACAGGGGGTCGAGGGCTAATCCTGCAGTGACAGGTCCTATGAAAACCACACTTCAGGTGTGGAAATCTTCTAGAGCTGCCCTTCTGAAACAATCATGCCTTTCCCCACATACCCCACTTTGGGCAAATCCCATGCTCCCTCACCTCCATACTATCCCAGATCTGGCGAGTTGGGCCAAGAGGGGTATCATCAATCTAATGCCGCGTACACACGGTCGGACTTTTCGTCTACAAAAGTCCAACGGACGCTGACGGACTAAAGCTGGCTGGTAATCCGATCGTGTGTGGGCTTCTCCGGACTTTCAACGGACTTTTTCAGCCTCAAATCCGACGGACTTTAGATTTGAAACATGCTTCAAATCTTTCCGACGGACTCGAGTCCGGTCGAAAAATCCGCTCGTCTGTATGCTAGTCTGACGGACAAAAACCCACGCTAGGGCAGCTATTGGCTACTGGCTATCAACTTCCTTATTTTAGTCCGGTGTACGTCATCACGTAAGAATTCGACGGACTTTTGTGTGATCGTGTGTAGGCAAGTCTGTTCGTTAGAAAGTCCGCCGCAAGTCCGCCGCAAGTCCGTCGAAAGTCCGTCGAAAGTCTGTCGGACAGGCTGTCGGACTTTTGTAGCTGAAAAGTCTGACCGTGTGTACGCGGCATAAGAGTTGCAACTAGCTCATAACCTACCGAGAAATTTCCTATTTCGATACTGGCAGTTACAGCATGCCCTTAGAGCCCATTTCCCCTCCCAGGTGACACTCGA
Organism: Aquarana catesbeiana; assembly: GCF_042186555.1. Lineage (NCBI taxonomy): Eukaryota > Metazoa > Chordata > Amphibia > Anura > Ranidae > Aquarana > Aquarana catesbeiana. The sequence continues at coordinate 104,552,737 of NC_133332.1, read as the reverse complement.
ACCTGACCCAATTGAGCGCCTCTTAATTTTGGGGATGCTGGAAAAACCTCTCTCCTCCCTATACCTCCACCTAACAGTAGCCCATGATGTCAAGAATAATAGATCCATGGCCAAATGGCAGGCTGATATCCCCTCCTTGGGGGAGGGAGAATGGGAGGAATGTCTAACTACATTTATTCCATCTATGATTGCTAAGGACAGATTCATACAATTAACATTTTTACACAGGGCTTATTATATGCCACAATGGTTAGCGAATATTTACCCTAGACTTAGCCCCAATTGTACTAGATGTGACCTAGAAACGGGCACTTTCTTTCATATGGTCTGGTGCTGTCCCAAATTACACCCCGTTCTGGAGCTCGGTGACAGATATTTTGAGAACGGTATGAGGAGTCACGATACCACTAGACCCTTTAACCCTGTTATTGAGTCATCTGGAAGATATAGAAGGTGACCGATATGTTAAACTGTGCCTAACCTACTCGTTATTTTATGCTAGAAGAGAAATACTCCTTAGATGGAAGCAAAAGGAGGCCCCATCCAGGGAAACATGGCAAAAAACGATCAATAATGTGCTACCACTGTACCGCATTACCTATGAGAGTAGAAATTGCCCACAGAAATATGGTAAAGTATGGTCGAACTGAGTTGACACATGTGGCTGAGCCCCGAATGAGAGAGGATGGCTCACGTGGAAGTCCTTATCAGGGTTCCATTTTTGTCTGAGAGAAAGGTCGGGACCACTACCTCCTTCTAGTTTTCAAGGTTGCCCCCCCCCACCCCCCACTGGGCCGGTCTGACTTACCTGCTTTCATCTACTTATGGTCTCTATATGATCACCCCCAACTGTAACATACACCTTATCATAATGCAGTTTTGTAATCTGAACCTTCCATATCCTGGATATCATTTTGGTGACGTTGAATAACCCTTGCACATGCAATACTGATGTTATGTAACTAACTACATGTTGTCAGATCTTCTGTACGATACTCGCTATGTTTCTACTGTCTTGATTGTTTAATAAAAAAACTTTTCTGTTAAAAAAAAAATGTCTTTTGTCTTGTGTCCCTAACCTGATTTAACATAGTACTGTTGTTCAGCGTATATAGTGCCTGGGGGCCTGGGGGACCCCACACCATTATTTTTTGTTTGAGTGCGGGGTTCCCCTTAATATCCATACCAGACCCAAAGGGCCTGGTAATGGACTGGGCGGAGGAACCTATGCCCTTTTTTTCAATGATTTTCATCTATATTGCTGGGACCCGACAATACATTACAGCCGCGTGCAGTTTTAATTGACTTTTTTCCTTTAGAAATGTAATTTTGCTGTGGTATTGTTCTAAACACGGGAAAACTGCACCACTTTACATGCATACTATAGACGCCCCCCAGGCATAATATTTAAAGGAATATTTCATTTTTATTGTTTCCCTTTAAGCATTGTTAAAACCACTGCTCCTGAAAAAACGTCCGATTTTAAAACTTTTTTTGATACATGTCCCCTGGGGCAGGACCCGGGTCCCCAAACACTTTTTATGGCAATAACTTGCATATAAGCCTTTAAAATTAGCACTTTTGGTTTTTCACGTTCGTGTCCCATAGACTTTAACAGTGTTCTCGTGTTCGAAAAAAAATTTTGCCTGCTCACATGTTCTGCTGTGAACTGAACCAGGGAGTGTTCGGCTCATCCCTAGTTCTCAGCCAAAAAACTTCTGACAAGATAAAAGCAGCCTGAGTTTTGTGTTGGGGAAGATGCTATAAATAGATTAGCAGAGTGCTGAACTATTCAACGAACAGTTCTGAAAGTCTCTACCTATTAGGAATGAGGGTGTGTGCCTTTCCTCCAATCAGCTGTCTTGGCTATATGCCCAGGCTTCACTGCAGTGCTGAACAGAAAGATAAAAACATCCCAACACGACTTGAGCTTTCTAAAGAATATATAAAGCTGAAGACAGCAGATATACATGTAAAACGTATATAGGGAGATTTGTTTCATCCCTGTGTATCATCTGAGGCTGTTCACTTCACTGGATATATGTGAGGGTTTTCATCCACTTTAAGTCTCTGAAAGATATGTATTACTGTGGTGGTAAAAGGGGGATATTAGGCATATTTCTTGAACATTAACACAATAAGAATCTCTTATTTTCTTTTCCTTTTTTTTTTCTCCAAAATTCCTTCTCTGCCGGTGCATTGGATGTAAACTGTGGGACTTGCTATGACAAATGTAAGATGTTTATCTTTGAACGTTAATGGGTTGAATATTCCGACAAATGAACAATGGTCCTACGTGAACTTTGGCACATGAGGGTACAGGTTGCATTTATACAAGAAATTCACTTTCAGTCTGGGAAGATACCTAAATTTCACAACCAATGCTATCCACAGGTATTTCATAGTACAGCCCCTGTCTCTAAGACAAGGGGAGTGAGAATCTTGATTTCAGGGTCGGTTGCTCAGTCTCTTGTCGATCAGAAGAGTGACGAGGAAGGACGCTATCAGTTACTTAAAGGAGATCGGGCTGGCCGCAGAGTTATGTTAGCCTCTATCTACCTAATCCAGCACAGCTGAGCTGCCTAAATGAAACTCTTAATGTCCTACGGGGCTTCATGGAGGGGTGACTGATTATAGGGGGAGATCTTAATATGGCTCTCGACCCACTGTTAGATGCCTCCAAGTCATCCACTCATCTGTCATATTCCTATCTCAGACTAGTGAAAAACACGTTGCAATCTGTACGCTTGGTAGACATCTGGCGGGTCCACCATCCTAGTGACTATACTTTTTATTCGTTCCCACATGACAGCTATTCTTGAATAGACTATGTAATAGTCTGGCGATGGCTGAGTGAGAACGTGTCTTCCTAGAGCTCCTGGCTTCCCCCTTTCTCACCCATGATTTTAATGGCTTTATATTGCTGCAAAGGAGGTATGCTAACCTCCAAGAGATATAAGACAAGATCTATGACACACGGGACTCCAACAATATCTTCACGGGGCAGTATTCGGAGTTATTTCCGTGACTCCCAGAGTAGATCACCGGGCGCCATAGTTTCAGCGCCGCGTGGTCACCTAATGGCAGACTCTGTCACGCTTGAATTACCTAGATCCCCGGCTTCATCTACGGCATCGGACTGCTTATCAGAGACCCCAGCTATTTTTGGATCGGATATGGCTGATACAGTACAACGGCAAAGTGGCATACCAGATGAGCTAAATGCTATCCTGCGAGCCCTCCCTACCAAGGCGGACTTTGAGGCCTTACCCTGCAAATCGGATATCGAGGCCCTTATCTCTCGGGTGGAGGAGGCGCACACCAGGGACATTCAGGAAATAAGAGAGGAGATACAAGCGATAACGGATCGTGTGGACACGGGAGAAGGCTCGATTGCTTCCCTTACACAACGAGTCGCTCTCCTGGAGCAAGCTCAGGCGACACAGACGAAAACGGCTGTGGACTTATAATTACGCCTTGAGGACCTAGAGGACCGTAATCGCCGCAATAATTTGCGACTGCGAGGTCTTCCTGAGGCTACTGGCGCAGAGGATCTGGAGGCGACTGTGGTGGCTATTTTTCAGCAGGTCCTGGGAGCTGCACCTCCGACACTCGAGCTAGACCGTGTGCACAGATCACTAGGCCCTAGATCGTCCGATCCAGATAGACCTCGGGATGTACTTTGCAGACTCCACCGCTACACGCAGAAGGAACAAATCCTATGGAAGGCGTGGGATCATGGCCCGGTGGAGTTTGATGGAGCAGCGATCAAGATTCTGCCTGACCTATCCAGGGCAACACTACAGAGGAGAGCCCTATTACAACCGATTCTAGATCTGGCCCGCCGTCAAGGATGCACATATCGCTGGGGTTATCCCCTGGCAGTTAACTTCCGCAACGGAGCCGCAACCTTTAACCTACGATCCCCATTGGAGTTGCCGGATTGTTTTGCATTCCTAGGTGTAGAACTGATCTCAGTCCCAAACTGGCTGGCAATGATTCCTCGACCGCTGGATCGCCCGGGCTCCTCTTCCCAGCAGATCTCCCAGCCTCCTCGTCAGCAACGCTCGAGAAGGAGGACCCGGGCACCCTCCGGAGAAGGTACACGTGAGTCATGACATTTTATTTAGCGATGAGCTTTGCCATGTCCTGATCGATAGTTATGCCCGAAGAAGCTAAAGGCTACACCAGTTTCCTCCGCTCCAACACGCTTGGTGCACACTCACCCTCATACCAATAGACACATCCCACATCTTAATCCACAATCCCACCCCGCACATGGGATATTTGCAAGACATCGAGAACCCGACAAAATAGAAGGGACCTGTGGATGCAGAAGAGTGTCGCTTCCAGAATGTAGTGAGGGGAGCAATTACAGTAGCCGGGATTTATCTACTTAATATGGAATCAAGAAGATTGCACACTAGAGATTTATGTTACCCCTCGCTGCTCAAAAACAATGAGAAGGTACATTCCACTCCCCCTGCATGACGGTCTGCTGGCTTACGTCCCCCTCCTCAGTGTAAAAATGTTTCCTGATTTTAGAACAGACTATTCTGCTTGCTCAAAAGGAAAGTACGCTATAGGTTTACATGAGGGAAACACTGTTGTTTGTGGGAAAACGATGTCTTGTGGTGGAGGGGAGGGGGCTTTAACCCCCCCTCATGTAATACACCTCTATGGGTTGTGTGACGAGGGATCTGGGAGGGGTGGAGGGAGGTTCTCTCTCGCCGTACCCTGACCCCTATCATTAGACAAGATATGCCCAGGGCATAATGGAATGTCCCCATTCTTAATCTTGCTTCGGGGAGACCCATGCAGAGGGATGTTTGTGGGTGGGATGTTTGTGGAGGAGGTGGGCTCACCTCTCACTATATACCCACGGGTTGGAGGTTACCGGGATTTGTCACCTTAGTTGTGAGGAAGGGGACGCACCTTTATCAGCCTACTATCACCTAGACATCCAGCTCGGGAAGGTATACTCTAGATACTGCAGGATTGCAAAGCAGGGAGGTCCCATAACCCCCGAATCTTAGATACTCCCGAGCCTTGCCTATGGAGATGTTATAGGACCTCATGATAGAGGCTGAATATATGGTATAATGTTTATGGTGTACCCTATGCTGTCTAGTTAGCTTCAGTTGGGGGTAGTTGGTGTTAAGATCGGGCTTGGCATGTGACAGATTGATAGAATTTTGATAAGATGGTATGTACCGTTTCTGATACAGTTAGTTTAAACGTTCTTGTCTGCATATTTTTTTTTTTTCTTCTTTTTTATTTTCTTTATTAAATAACATAGCTGATATCTTCCCAATATCAATATACATGTTTTACAAGGGTGGGGAGGGGGGGGGTCGGGGGACTCACCACTGGCTATCGCTTACCCCGCTCCCAATTAGGTCTGCGCTCGATTACCAGTGTGTAGCTGGTGAGCGTCCTAGCACTAGTGTGCTTTCTCATTAGATTGCTACTGTAGCACCTGCGAGGTGCGTGTCTGGCACTCTTTTTTCTCTCTCTGTCTTTCACATCCTATTCTTTACTCCTTCCTCCCCCTCTCTGCTTTCCCTTCCCCCTCAACCCTAAACTCCCCTCCCCCACTACTATCCCTTTACGGGGATCACTACCTGTAATTGTGGGCCATGGAGAGATCAGGGTACTTTCATTGAATGTAAAAGGCCTAAATGTGCCCGAGAAAAGGCGGATGCTGGTCAATGACCTTCGACGCCATAAAGCCACTGTGGCATTTCTTCAGGAGACCCACTTCAAGAAAGACAACCTCCCGATACTGAAAAACAAACATTATCCAACGGTTTATCACTCTACCTTTGCGACTACTAAGTCGCGGGGAGTATCCATACTCATTGCACGATCAGTCCCTTGGAAATGTGCGGATGTAAGGACGGACCCGGAGGGACGTTACTTGTTCCTCAGAGGGGAAATTGGTGGTGCAGAGGTAACGCTCGCTAACATATATGCAACTAATAGCCACCAGGATCATTTCATTACCCAAACACTAGAGACATTGATGGAATTCACGAGAGGTCAGCTGATCCTCGGGGGAGACTTCAATGTGCCATTGATTCCCACGGAGGATACCTCCTCGGGTCATTCCTCAATTACACCGGCAATTAGGAAACGCATTGCTCGATCCCTTCACAAAGCACAATTGATTGATGTGTGGAGGCTCCTCCACCCAAGTGAGAGGGATTACACCTTCTATTCTAATCCACATAAAATATACTCACAGATAGATTACTTCTTGATCCCTCATGCACAACTACATGCCATACGAGACTGCTCGATTGATTCCATTACCTGGTCTGACCACGCTCCGGTTATGCTAACATACGCTTTGACTGACAATCTCACCTCTAAATCACGGACGTGGAGACTCAATGAAAGTCTTCTACAAAATGAAGAAATTTGTAAAGACGTGATCAGAGAATTAGATTATTATTTTAAGACCAACGCTACCCCTGACACTGACCCAGGAATACTCTGGGAAGCACACAAGACGGTGATCCGAGGCATCCTCATCAAACATGGGCACGAGTTAAAAGACAACGCACAGCTCAGTTGAGGTCTCTCCTAGATGACCTACACAAAGCCGAAGCTAAACACAAACATATACAAACACCTACGGTTGAGGCGGAGATTCTGCTTCTACGAAGCAGAATCTCCGATCTAATGCTATTTCAGGCTAAAGCGACGATCCAGATATGCCGACGGGTCTCCTATGAGTCGGGAAACAAATGTGGTAGGCTCCTAGCTAACTCTATGAAGACACAGATACTAGCAAACTATATCCCTCACGTGAAGTCACCTGCGGGCCAGAGGATCACTTTGCCTCATCAAGTCGCACGAGAATTTAAAGACTTTTATGCGTCCCTCTACAGTTTACCGAAAGCATCCTCCTCGCGAGCTCAAATTGAGACTTACCTAAGAAAATCTGGGCTTCCCACGCTCCCCACTGAAACTAGTGAACTACTTGATGAACCACTAACCATTGAGGAAATTCAGGCAGCAGTGAGTACCATAAAATTGGGGAAGGCTCCTGGGCCAGATGGGCTTAGGGCACAGTATTACAAAAATTTGTTACCATCCCTGGGGGAACATATGCTTACATTTTTCAACTCTTTAGGGTCGGGAACGACTATTCCAAGAGACACACTAGCTGCACATATTGCAGTGATCCCAAAAGACGGAAAAGACCCTACGTCCTGTAGCAGTTATAGGCCAATATCATTACTCAACGTAGACCTAAAAATTTTCACCAAAATTTTGGCCACCAGGATCCAAAAGCATATCCCGTCCCTAATCCACCTGGACCAAGTGGGATTTGTCCCAACCAGGGAGGCAAGGGACAACACGATTAAAGTGTTGAACCTTATTCATACAGTCAACCAAACTAAGACACCTTGCATTATTCTGAGCGTGGACGCAGAGAAGGCCTTTGACAGGGTGAATTGGCAATTTATGGTTTCCGTTCTGGATTACATAGGGCTAGGCGATTCAATGCTTAACTGGATAAAGTCACTTTACTCCACCCCCACAGCGCGTGTTCGAGCCAATGGAGTCTTGTCGGATCCGTTTGCTATTGAGAACGGAACACGCCAAGGATGTCCTTTATCCCTGCTCCTCTTCGCCCTGTCACTGGAACCCTTCCTGTGTACCATACGTTCCAATCCAGACATAACTAGGGTTAAGATGGGAGATTCCCAACAGAAGGTAGCAGCATATGCGGATGACATGCTATTCTCATTAACTAACCCAGCAATTTCCCTCCCAAATTTACTGCAAGAATTCAAAACCTATGGTAATTTATCCAACCTGAAAATTAACCTATCCAAGTCCGAAGCTATGGGTATAGGTATACAGCCACGTCTTCTTGCCTCCCTCAAAAATAACTTCCATTTTAAATGGACCTCCACGGCCCTGAAGTACCTGGGAACTCACATTCCCCCCAAATTATCAAAGATATTCGCACTAAACTTTCCCCCACTCCTGACATTGGTTAGGACCCTACTAACTAACTGGCATACAGGTTTACACTCATGGTTCGGGAGATGCAACATCCTAAAGATGTGTATTCTGCCCAAATTCTTATATTTGTTGCAGGCCCTGCCGATTCAAATTCCATCTTCCTACTTTGACCAGATTAATGCCCTATTTTTTGATTTTGTGTGGGCCCATAAGAGACCTAGACTCGCGAGGAGGTTGCTTACCCTACCCAAACTGTATGGAGGGCTGGCAATACCGGATCTTCGCAAATATTACTACGCTACCCACTTGACCAGACTTATAGACTGGAACCGTCATCAGACTACTAAATTATGGACTAGACTGGAACAAACCCAAAGTGACATTCCCCTGAACAGAGCACCATGGTGTTATGATAGACTTCCAAGTACTGTAAAAACCCATCCCCTGATTGGAGTGACCATACGCACATGTGCAGCGTTGTTTACACGATTTCGTCTCATATCCCTAGTGTCTCCACTTCGCCCGATCTTAGGAACGCCAGAATTTACCCCAGGATATACAGATCCGGTATTCCAATCCCTGAGGGACTTGAAATACTTCCAAGCTTCTCACTTTATCCTAGATGGTAAATGGCCTTCCATATCCGAGCTGATGAGCCCAACAGGCCCATTTCACTTAGACTTCTGGAGAGCGGCACAGCTTAACCACTTCCTTAAAACACTACTGTCCCCCAGGAGTTTTGACCAAAATCTGACTACATACGAAACTTACTGCTCGGAAGAAGACACTATGCCTCATGTCCTGTCTGCTACTTATCAATTACTAATTACACCACCGGACGATTTCAGACTACATTACATAGATGAGTGGGAGCGAGACTTGCAATGCACATTAACGACCCGTCAAAAGCAGAACATCATACACTTTACATATAGATCCTCGATTTGCACGAAAATGCAGGAAACCAACTATAAACTACTTACTAGGTGGTACAATACTCCTGCAAAAATACATAGGATATTTCCATCTTCCTCGGATAGGTGTTGGAGATGTCAGAATGAACGGGGTACTATTCTCCACATCTTCTGGACCTGCCCCCTGTTGGGGCGGTTCTGGAGGACTGTTCAGAATACCATCCAGAAGTTCACTGATCGTCAAATATCAAATGATCTGGCCTTCTTCCTGCTCCATGCGGCTCACTCATCAAGTAAAGTGTATAAAAAATCACTGATACGTCACTTGCTGGATGCAGCCAAGGTGTGTATTCCTTTGATGTGGAAATCGACACAGCCCCCTTCAGTGGGAACGTGGGTCAGGAAGGTAGAGGATATTAAAAAAATGGAGGATCTGATCCTGACAGCTAGACATCAAAATGAGCTATTCTCCAGAACTTGGACAAGATGGAACATGTTTATATACTCAGAAGAAGGCCAGTCACTTCTGGGTAAGAACTTGTAAGTCTAGTGTAGACCTCTTATAGAATAAGTCTGTTGGAGAGTGTCTATCAGAAATCCTTGATGATTTGACGTGGTTACCGTATGCCCTGGCTGCCTTTATGGGCCAGGTCCTCCTCCATGATCCTCCCCTAGTCACAGTCCTTTCCCACCCAATCCCTGTCCTCCCCTCCCTTCCTTCCTTATTCCCTACTTTCCCCCCTGCACTCCCTCTTACTTTTTCCTCTTTTATTTTTCTATCTCTTTGCTCTTCTTCTTTATTTTCTCTTTTTTCAGTAATGAAAACGGAAAATGGAGGGGTTTGCCCCATTCACTTTTATTTCAAACCGGATAAGGCTTATGTGGTACGTAGTTCTGACTGTTCTGGATTGTATGGACTGCACTGTTATTTTAATAGTAAGTGATTGAACTATTGGAGGCTGCGACCTCACCGAGTAATATATATGCTTGCCTTGTCATTACTCTGATGGAGCTGTACCCCTATTGGTATTTGAATAAACTATAATTTGAAAAAAAAAAAAGACTATGTAATGGTCTCCTAGTCTCTCCTACTAGACGTAGTAAGCTCCTCAATTGGCATACAAATTGTGTCCGACCACGCCCCGACTTTAATGGATTTACTTTTGGGCACTTTGGGAACCAGACCCTAGGCATGGAAACTCAATGAATCTCTGACTCAGGAAGGTCCACTGCGAAACGACCTTTCATTGGCCCTAACCAGAACTTTTTCTGAGAACGATACGGAGGATATATCTCCGTTGACACTATGGGAAAATCATAAATCTGTCATGTCATTTCTGCTGATCCAAAAGGCATCAGAACTGCAGAAAAATAGGCAAGCTACACTCCAAACCCAGTTAAACGTGGTAGCAAACTTAGAATCTATCCATAAAAAATCCCTCTCCCATACAGTAGCAGCAGACCTTAGGGTTCAGTGAGAAACATTGGCCTCCCTGCTCCTGCATGACACAAAGACACAGTTGCGTAGGGTCAGGAATGGTTACTACGAACATGGGAATAAAGCAGGTAAACTGCTGGCCCATTCGCTCAGAGAAACTTCTCAAAGAAGTTATATCCCTTATATTGACTCCAGTAGAGGGAAACGCTGATATTTGTCCCATCAAGTGGCTGAAATTTTTCCAGAGTATTATTCTTCCATCTATAATTATTCGGTCACTCTATAAACTGACCAGCTAGTGGAAAAGCAAAAGCTGATTCGGGAGTATCTTTCTTCTTCGGGTCTTCCAACGATAACCGAGGATGTGTACAAATTAATAAAGGCTCCCATTTCAGTCGAGGAGTACTTGATGGCTATCAAGTTACTTAAGCCACACAAGGTGCCTGACCCAAACGGAAATACGGTAGCCTACTATAAGGCATTCTCTTTAATTCCAGCTCCAAGTTTCATACAAGCATTTAATTCTATCCTGGCAGACCAGCCGTTACCGAAGGACACATTGAGGGCATATATTACAGTGATCCCCAAGGAGGGTAAGGATCATGCCCAGTGCATGAATTTTTGACCTCCTTGCTAAATGTGGACCTGAAGATTCTTACACAGATTTTGGCATCTAGACTCCATTCTCACCTTCAGTATGTCATCAACCCTGATCAAGCTGGGTTTATGCCTACCAAGGAGGCGAAGGACAATACTAACAGAGCCCTTGAGATCATCCATATGGATCATTCTGTTAAATACTTCTATGTATGCTCTCTTCGGATGCAGAGAAGGCCTTTGACAGGGTGGATTGGACATTTCTGAAAGAGATGCTAAAATATATTGGAGTTGGAAAGGCCTTTGGCAAATGGATAGATGCCATATACTGTGCCCTGTCAGCAGCTGTCAGAATCAACTAAGTAACTTCCACATACTTTAATTTGACTAATGGCACCAGACAAGGATGTCCCTGCTGATTTTTATCCTAACTCTGGAGCCATTTCTACCACGCATACGAGGAAGTACAAATATCCAGGGCTTCTCAAACGCCAAGGTGGACCATAAAATCATAGCCTTCGCAGAAGACATGCTGTTTTTCATTACATCCCCAGAAACTACATTGCCAAACTTATTATGCGAGTTCAATCAGTACACTGTCGAATTTTAAAAATCTGAACTGCTTAACATCATGTTGGCCCCTACACGATAGGGGTTTAGAATTCTGTATGTTTTTGTAACAATATATATATTTATTTTAACTTACATATCTTTAGAATAAATTAATTAGACTTAAGCGGGCCAACGGTCTCTCCGTAGAAGGATGGAATGATATGTTTATACATACACCGTTAATTGGGTACGACTATTTCAACTACGTGTAATAATCTCATGGAAGCCCCAGTATTGCTCCCTTGGTGCATTGTGTGTTTTGTATTATCTATTTGTTCAGTAATTATCATAGTTCCATCCATTCATTGCACAGTGGGCTGGTGGTCAGTGTGTTCATGGAAGTGTCCACTAGTGTGCACATTTATTAATAATATTTATTATTTTAGAATTTTGCATACATGCATGCATCTGCATGTATGTGCACATTTTTATAAAAATTTAGCTCAAATGATTTTTAACATTGGTTGTACATACACGCCTTTCCTAGCGTGGCTATATGGCTATATGGTCTAATGCTGGGAATGCTTATATTTTTATAATATTTTTACATGCTTTTGATTTAAGTATGTTAATTGTTATATTTTTTGGTATTTTAGATGTATACAGATGTATTTTGTCATTTAACCACAAGGGGTCGCCGCTCCTTAAGTCCTTTAATATGTCCACATATCTATATATACATTTTAAATTATGTTATAAGTAAAGGTCACACTTGTCCTTTCCCCTTAACGGATTTCAGTTCTCCAATAATAATGTATAGCTGATTATATTTATTTAATAATCACTCCTGGTTCTTAATATATTTTTTATCCATGGAACATATTAAATTTCTATTTTTACACTGGAGCTTCCTGTGATGGGCCGCTCCGGTTTTTGTAGTTGTTCACTTCCGGTCTATGGAACGCAACACATTTCCACCCATTAGGTCTGTCCGACCCTTAAAAACAAGCACTGTCACACGTCACAATCACGCCCCTGAAGACGCATGTTGATAATGAAATGTTGGGTGGAACCAAGGGACATGTGACGAAGGACGCGGATGGACGGAGGTGCGGCGGCCATCTCGTTGGTTAGAAGCGCTGGTCGCTTCTTTTTGTTTATTGAATTCCTTTTAAATGTCAGTTTACTTTATTATTCTTTTTGCACAATAAATATCCTTTGATTGGATGCTTGTGCAATGAGCATTCTTTTTCTACTCCCTGCGTGTATATGATTACCAAGTTAATACCTGTGTATTGGAATACACCTGGCTTAATATCCGTGTGAGAGGAAGGGCTCTTATAGTCTGCCATCTGGTCTATTGGGAGAAGGATCTTTTTGGATCATACGTGTAGTGGATTGCTCTCTAAGTTGGAAGGATCGTTATTGTTATCATCTGAATACATTCAATGTGTATAACCCATACACTGATGGTAAGGGTCAGTTATATTGGTTGAAGGTGAGGGGCTCTATACCATTCCTCTTTTAGAAGTTTCTCCCACGGTGGATACTGTTCGTTAAATATTTTTCTCCACGGCGGACATTGTTCTGATTGGTTCCAGTTTTTTTTTATACAAAGATGAACTTTTAATTATGAACTTTATGTCTGTTTATCATTTAATGTCTTGAGCGCTACACCTTTTACCTATATAATGCTTATATGGTATGTATATGGGATTTCTCTTAATACTTCCATTACGGGGTTATTTTAAACCTTTTTAATTGAAATTTGTTTTTTTTTAATTGTCTAATTAGTATTTTTATTATTTTTAATTACTTGCTGTATGGCACTATGGATGGTCACTTCTATAGAGCTGATTGTAGGTCCCACCCACGGTGCATATGTTAGGTCTCCTGTATGTGTCTGTGTGCCAAAATGCCCATGCAGGGCTTCCAGTATATCTATGTAATTATATACTAACATGTCTCTTAAGAGTGTCTGACTGTATTACTGTATTGGGCCACTGGAGGGGAAATTTCGAGGCCAGCAGTGAGTATAGATGTGCACGCTTGTGAGTCGAGATGCTCCATTCGGAAGTTCCTTCACTAGTGGCCGGAAGTAGCGGGTGGAATGCAAACACACCCACACTTCCTGGCGCGTCTCCTGCTCACACAGAATGGCTGGTTGTGTGCGCGGGAGCGGAAGTGACGCTGTGGATGGCCGTAATTCGTGCGTGGAACGCAAATACACCCACACTTCCTGGCAATCGGAGCTGCGTGTGTTCCACCCAATGTCTTTGGTGGCCCTCAGTCTTAGCCCCATTCAGGTCGTTGCATAACACAGTCCCCCCATGCCCCTCAACAGTATGACATGTTGGGACTGTGTGGACGAAGTAAGATGCCGCTTACTATGCTTGTGGGGTTGCATAGCCCCAGCTTATATTAATGGATGGGGGTTATGGCATGTTACCCTACTAGAAAGAGCAATGTGAAGTAACTGACCAACCAGGCAGTGTTAGGCAGAGCCAGTCCATGGGGTGGGCGTGACCAATTTGGGTGAGTGGAGCTTGGTGCATGGGCACACAGACACATATATATAGAGGCAACTAGGAGAGACGAGCCACTGTCCGTCTAGGTTCTGAGGAAAAGGGTACGCCCTTGAAACGTGTCAGCAATTTTGGGACATTGTCTGATCCCCTCAACATCAGGTCTGGTTTGCCGGTGTTCAGAGACGCAGTCTCACCAATTGACATGCCTCATATACATGCTCGTTTGTGAGTATAAACTTTGTTTTTTATGCTTTAAATAAAGTTTTACAATTGGTAATGCACAAGGTCAGTGCGCCCTCCCTCTTTCCTTTCCTTGGCCCCTACACGAGTTCAGGCTCCTCGATCCTCATTTTCTTTTCCATGGGCATCCTCCCATCTGACATACTTAGGGGTGAAATTGACTTCCTCTATAGAGAAAATCTTTTCGGCTAACTTTCCGCCAATGCTCCGTGCTCTTGTTTCTGATATGGAAAGATGGAACAATGGTTCCTATACATGGATGGGTCGGAACGCTATTTTCAAAATGAATATTATGCCGAGGGTACTCTCTCTTTCAGACTTTGCCAATAGTCGTTCCAACCTTTTCTTGAAGTCAGTGCGCAGTACCTTTATCAGATTTGTGTGGTCGAGAATGCATCCATGCTTGTCCTACTCATATCTGGCAATGGCAAAAACTCAAGGAGGCATGGCCTTCCCAGACCATCTGCAATACTACCAGGCAGATTACCTTACCAGGGTATTAGCATGGTGTAGAGATGAGAGACATAAAGCGTGAGTATCGATTGAACAATCCTGTATGGGAATCCCTTTACAATGTCTGCCATGGCTATGCCCAAGATCTGGAGCTATCCAACAAAGCTATTTTTTACCTTGTAGACTCCAGGCTGGAGACAAGAGCTGAAATGCAGGCGATGCTTAATCCGCCATTAGACCCGTGGCAGCTTCAGCAACTTCCTCATTTCCTCAGCTTTCTCCTTCGCAGGGGTGGCCAAATCGACCTAACTCATCATTAGAAAATGAATGTCTAATAGTGGCTCCATCAGCACATGGGGTATCTGAGGCCTACATAGTGCTAATACATCCTCCCGAGGGACTTGTCCCTGGATTTCTTTGGAAATGGGAGAGAGATCTGGATACCACATTTTCCGATGATTAGCGGGATCATATTCTCTATTTTGCTCACTAATCTTCAGTGGCTAGTAAATATCAAGAACTGTCCCATCTCTCTTACAGAAAATCTATCCCGACGCAACGGACAGCTGCTGTCGCTGCAGAGAGGTAAAGGGTACCATCCTGCATATTTTATGGTCCTGCCCGAAATTGGAGAGGTTCTGGTCTAAAGTGCGGGATATTCTGAAACAGCTTACCTGAATTTGATTTGGGATCTGACTCAGCCAGATATCTTCTCCACCTCTCAGATTTCTCAAAGCGTAAATGTAAAAACTTACTTGTGGAATATCTAAGGCCTGTATACCAGCCCTACGGAGCAGGAATCACCTCCCTCGATTTTGCTTTGGCTTACTAAGATAGCTAATATACATGTAAAAAGAGGAAACAAAACAGTGCTCTTGCGCACAAGTGTGTTGGCTAAAAAGTCCCAGAGGTTCGAGAAGGACTATGGATTTCGGCCTTGCTGCTCTCAGAGGATGGGATAGTCCTAGTATTAAACGAAAAAGAAAAAAGAGAGCGCACCAGCCTAGTGCATTATCCTTGACAGATTTATTTAATTAAAAGCAAAAATAAAAACTACTCACAAAGGTCGAAGACAAATTCGCATAACAATGGCGCAGAGGCAATTAATTCAGTGGTAGCAGTTTTCCAGGTTCCAGGAAGGCGGCATACGGATTACTGCTGGCTAACGCGTTTCGAAGGTAACCCTTCTTCATCAGAGCCTTAGTAGTATTAGTCTCGTGTTGGCCTCTTATACACATGTCTAACTAAACCAGACTGGTCGGGTGGGTTCTAGGGCTCCTCCCTTAATTAGTGGGCGGTCCTCTAAGGAGGGTGGGTCTTGACTGGGTTGTTATTGTTAAAGGGCCATAGTATATTAGTTTATTGCTTTATTTGTTTATTTATTTAATTAGTTACCACTTTCATTAACATTATTATTAATATTATTGTTATTAATGTTGATAAATTTTATCCAGCCCATAGCAGGAAAGGTAATGCCGGTGGTTATCTATAAACCAAGGCATCCCAGAGGTTCTGCTCCTTTCTCCTCTCATCGGTATGTCACAGATGACAAGGAACGCTAGACAGTAATCAGAAGTAAAGAATTAGGGATTTACCTTATTATATATAAATCGGATGGCATCTCCTCCTCTCGAGTGTGATGTCTCTTATGGAGGCTGTAGCTGTATAGGCTTCTATTTACTGAAAAATCCTGACAATAACCCATTCCTGTGTCCTGTAGGACCGAGTGGAACGCACGCCGCTACTTCACTTCCGGGTTGCGGTCCATGGGGCGGAAGTGCGGTCGTGACGACACATGCCGTGCGCCGAGAATGACTCGATTTAGTAAACAAAGGCCTCCATTTTGCTGTAGGCACAGATAGAGGCCGAAGTCAGACGGAAACCGTCTGACTTTAAGCTACAATGAGACTGATGGAAATGCATGCATGTATATAATACATAAAATATATAAATAATATGATATGATAAAGAAACTGGAAGGGGACCAGGGGAGGAGAGGATAAGGGGTTAAAAGATAAACTAAATGGCCCAATGTTTTAACATGGTGATCTGAAAAGGGGGGGACTAGGTAAAAGAAGGGGGAGGAGGGGGGGGGGGGGGCTAATTAAAAAGACCAGTCCAGAACAGTAGCTGGAAGATGGCAATGCTCAAAACATATGTATATAATATTTAGAAGCCAGCAGGAGATACACTAGAATTAGTAATAAAAAATGATGATAAAATTACATATAATATACATACATTAAAATATACATACATTAAATTTAAAATTAGATCCGTATAAAAGTACAAGAATCTGCGTACTTTAGCAGTGTGATATAGAAAGAGGGTGGGGGGAGGGGGGGGAGGGGAAATTTGCAGGGGGACAAGGAAGTCTATTAAAACTTCATGTGTACATTAATATGATGATTTTATACATTATTTCAGATAGCCCAGAGGTTATTTTGTGGACATCGGCGAACGAGATGATACAACAAATGTACATGAATAAAACATATGCTCTTAAAACTGACTTCGGCCTCTATCTGTGCCTACAGCAAAATGGAGGCCTTTGTTTACCAAATCGAGTCATTCTCGTGCGCCGATGGGCGCACGGGATGTGACGTCACGACCGCACTTCCGCCCCATGGACCGCAACCCGGAAGTGAAGTAGCGGCGTGCGTTCCACTCGGTCCTACAGGACACAGGAACGGGTTATTGTCAGGATTTTTCAGTAAATAGAAGCCTATACAGCTACAGCCTCCATAAGAGACATCACACTCGAGAGGAGGAGATGCCATCCGATTTATATATAATAAGGTAAATCCCTAATTCTTTACTTCTGATTACTGTCTAGCGTTCCTTGTCATCTGTGACATACCGATGAGAGGAGAAAGGAGCAGAACCTCTGGGATGCCTTGGTTTATAGATAACCACCGGCATTACCTTTCCTGCTATGGGCTGGATAAAATTTATCAACATTAATAACAATAATATTAATAATAATGTTAATGAAAGTGGTAACTAATTAAATAAATAAACAAATAAAGCAATAAACTAATATACTATGGCCCTTTAACAATAACAACCCAGTCAAGACCCACCCTCCTTAGAGGACCGCCCACTAATTAAGGGAGGAGCCCTAGAACCCACCCGACCAGTCTGGTTTAGTTAGACATGTGTATAAGAGGCCAACACGAGACTAACACTACTAAGGCTCTGATGAAGAAGGGTTACCTTCGAAACGCGTTAGCCAGCAGTAATCCGTATGCCGCCTTCCTGGAACCTGGAAAACTGCTACCACTGAATTAATTGCCTCTGCGCCATTGTTATGCGAATTTGCTAATATACATGCCATGGAAAATATTACCACAACTATGCAAGGTAAAGAGGAAAATTTTACAAAAAATGGACCAATTGGTCCCTCTTTACCTGTTCCAAGGACTATGGCCATGTACTAGTGGAGGGGGAATAGAGGTTTTTTCTATATCCCCATTTCCTCCTTTTACCCTCTTTTTTTTCCCTTCCTCTCCCTTTCCCTCTTTTCCTTGTATTTATTTGTATTGTTTTCCTTATATAGATTTATGTTATAGGGGTGTTTTGTGTCTTTTCTGGATCATCGTATAGTCAGGACGGTGTTTCGTCACATATGGCAACCCATCACATTTGGCTACCTGCTGGAGTGCGCATGTGCGACGCCGCCATATGCATTCCAACAGTTTTAGGACAAGAGAGCACACTAAAACCGTCACAGAAGTGACGTTCTGTCGCGGTCATCTTGCTACACCCCACACTTCTCCATAGTAAGGATACACTGAGAAGGGGGAAAGCAGACATCTTCTTACACCCACCGGAGTCTTGCATTTGACACTTATTTTTAGCAGTAAAGTGAGTTTATCTAGTGAAATACAGTACTTACAATTCCGTCTGACTCGTTAGATGTTGAATTTTAAAAGCAGCGTCAAGCCTGCTTATGTCATAGGTTTGCTAATCTGACAGAAGTTCGCTGTTTTCAAAATTCAACAGCTAACCAGCCAGATGTAGTTCTAAGTACTGTATTCACTATATAAACTCAGTTTATTGTTACAAATAAGTGTAAAATGCAAAACTCCGGTGGGTGTAACAAGATATCCGCTTTCCCCTTCTCAGCGTATCCTTACTCTTGAGGAGTGCTGGATGTAGCAAGATGGCGGCGACGGAACGTCACTTTCGTTACACATTCTGACAATTCGCCTAATTCAGGGATCCTCAAACTACGGCCCTCCAGCTGTTGTGGAACTACATATCCCATGAGGCATTGTAAAACTCTGACATTCACAGACATGGCTAGGCATGATGGGAATTGTAGTTCTTGAACAACTGGAGGGCCATAGTTTGAAGACCCTTGGCCTAATCTGACGAAACAACAGTGGTGGAACGCATATGGCGGCGTCGCGCATGTGCACTCCAGCAGGTAGCCAAATGTGATGGGTCGCCATATGTGACGAAACAACGGCAGAGATCTGAGAGTCTGTTAAATTAGTTATTATAATGCAAAGAATATGACTTTTTGATTTTTTTATTTTGTGTGACAATTTAGGAAAATATTCTTGTTTCAGTTGTATCTTATGATATTTACGTAATAATTCCCTTATGTTTGCCTGTATGAAAAGCCATTTTTAAAAAAAAAAGAGAAAATAAAGAAAAAATAATCTCTTTTTTGGTCAATTGACTGGTATTATCAAATATGATGGAGCTCAGCTAAAAATAACGAATAGTTTTCAAAATGATATCCTAATCGTGGTGTGTTAACTTTGGGGATTGTGTCTATAGCCTAATCAGTCAACATCAGACTATGACATACAGTCAAATTCAATGTGCAAAATTCAGTTTCCACTTTTTTTTGTGTGGCAAAATTGGTATTTTTGCAGTAAAAACAGTTTTGGCAAAATCACATTGCTTATCCCTACCCACTAATAGTGTTCTCATTAGATTCAATACAAATCATAATTTTATTGCTCACTTTGCTTCTGTAGTCCTATATACAGTATTATACTACTAGAGTGCATATATAACAAATTATACATATTTGCTAATTGTTTTTTTTTTTTTTAGAAAAAGAGTGTGGATGGATTCACATGAGTACTGATTACATTTATTCATTGAACAGTTTTGTGACTATTACAAAGTGTTCTTTTAGGCAGAGCCATTGTGCTAGTCTCTCCTTCATATGATATTAAAGAACACTGTGTTACAATGAGATGACATTCAAGTTTCCTTTCATTGTATGTTGAGTGCATTGTAATGTACCAAGGATTACTGCTACGCTTTTCGGCGTGTCACCAAGAACACACTTATCCTTAAAACACATTCCGCCAGCTTCACAATACTTAATAATTAGTCTGTAAGATTCAATTACTCTTTTTTTTAATTAAAACTGTGATTGTTTTCTAATGTTTAGCATGCTGTAATAGCAGCACATCATCACAACACATAATTGGTAAGATAAACATCTGTATTTCATCATGTTTGTTTATGAGGACAGATGCCATCAAAATAGATTCATCAGAATTTTTACATTAAATGTAACTTTAATATGCAATTTAATACAGTATAGACATTTAAAAGGCAACTCTAGCTAAAATGATTATCTAAAATTAAATTGAAAGGAGCAAGGAGAACACACAGAGGCTAAGCACACAGGAACTGATGTGTTTATTGAGGGGGATTTGGCGCAAAGTAGCACAGGAGGGACAAAGAGACGGAGGTGGGGATAATAGGCAGAAATTCAGACAACAGAGGTCTGGAGGTGGAATTCAGCAATCTAATGTCAAGACAATTCTGCTCTGTGTAAAGATGACAGGGGGTTGTTTACTAAAACTGGAGCATTAAGAATCTAATGCAGCTGTGTATGATAGCCAATCAGCTTCTAACTTCAGCTTTTTCAATTAAGCTTTGACAATAAAACCTGAAAGATGATTGGTTTCTATGCAGAGCTGCATCAGATTTTGCTTCAGTTTTAGTAAATCTCTCCCAATTTGTCTTAGTGTCCAGACAGCAGAAGAGAAGATTCAGTAGGAAATTTCAAGTCCCAACAGTCATAGTGCTCGAACAGTAGCACAAAGCCAATACAAAACTATAAGTTCCAGCAGTCCTTAAATTGACACTAAAGGTTTGATTTTTATTTTTTTTAAATAACAAACATGTCATACTTACCTCCACTGTGCAGCTTGTTTTGCACAGAGTGGCCCCGGATGGCATTTTCTGGGGTCCCCCGGCGGCTCTCCTAGCTCCTCCCCATCTCAGATAACCCCCTGGAAGAAGCGCTCTCCCGGGGGGTTACTTTGCGGGCGCACTCCCGAGTCCTGCATTCAGCGTCCATAGGCGCCGAGTGCAAGACTCAGCCCCGTCTCCCGGCACCTGCGTCATTGGATTTGATTGACAGCAGCGTGAGCCAATGGCTGCACTGCTATCAATCTATCCAATGAAGAGCCGAGAAGCCCGGGCAACGATCGAGCGCAGGACTTTCGAGGGCTCAGGTAAGTAAACCAGGGGGCTGGGGGGCCGGTAATCATCAGATGTTTTTTCAGCTTAATGCATAGGATGCAAAAAGGTGAAAAAACATGAACCTTTACAACCCCTTTAATGGTAAACAACAGTAAAAAAAACTACAGCTTCTAGTAAATACTCCCAGGGACCATTAAGAAAAAGCAGTCTTCTTTGGGTTAACACACATTAGCCACTTAGCATCTGTTTCTTTCAATTCACAGACATACGGTATATCACCAAGGGTGTGCCTTCTATTTAGTAGTTTTGAAAGTTAAAATGATAAGTTTACGTCTGCTTTAACCACTGCCCGCCCGGCCTATAACAGATTGACGGCCGGGCGGTGGTTCAGTTATCCTGACTGGACATCATATGACGTCCAGCAGGATAACATGCCGCTGCATGCCCACGGGGGCACGTATCGCGGCGATCGGTGGAGCAGTGTGATAGTCTGACACACCGATCCACCGATCTTGGTAAAGAGCCTCCGGCGGAGGCTCTTTTCCACGTGATCAGCCGTGTCCAATCACGGCTGATCACGATGTCAATAGGAAAAGCCGTTGATCGACATTTCCTCACTCGCGTCTGACAGACGCGAGTAGAGGAGAGCCGGTCGGCGGCTCTCCTGACAGGGGGGGTCTGTGCTGATTGTTTATCAGCGCAGCCCCCCCTCAGATGACCACACTGGACCACCAGGGAAGCCACTAGTACCACCAGGGAAGGGGGCAACATGTGGATGGCTTGGTATGTACCCCATGGCCATCCACATGTGCCCAGTCTGTGCCAATCAGTGCCCACAAATGGGCACTGATTGACACCATTATTTTTCAGTGATGCCCAGCAATTCCACCCGTTAGTGTCACCAGTGCCACCAATCAGTGTCATCAGTGCCACCCATCAATGTCCATCAGTGCCACCTGTCAGTGCCCATCCGAGCCCATCAGTGCCCGCCTATCAGTGCCCATCAGTGCCCATCTGTGCCACCTATCAGTGCCACCCATAAGTACCCATCAGTGCCACCCATAAGTACTCATCAATGCCACCTACGAGTGCCCATCAGTGCCGCCTATGAGTGCCCATCAGTGTCACCTATGAGTGCCCATCAGTGCCGCATACAAGTGCCACCTATCAGTGCCACCTATCAGTGCCCATCAGTGCCCGTCAGTGCCGCCGCATCAGTGCCACCTCATTGGTGCCACCTCATCGGTGCCCACTGCCCATCAGTGCCGCCGTATCAGTGCCCATCAGTGCAGCCATATCAGTGCCCATCATTGAACAAAAAAACGTACTTATTTACAAAAATTTTTAACAGAAACAAAGAAAAACTTGTTTATTTTCAAAATTTTCAGTATTTTTTTATTTGTTGCGCAAAAAATAAAAACCGCAGAGGTGATCAAATACCACCAAAAGAAAGCTACATTTGTTCTATTACAAGGGATGTTTACATGGAGGGGCAGTGTGAATTGCCCCTTGAGGCTGGGTTCACACATGTCCGATACGAATTGTATGTCCGTTTTCACTGCGAATAAAAAAGCATCTGTTCAGCAGTTCAGGTTGGTTTTTGATATGGTTCTAATATGAATTTGCATGGCTCAGGACTGGATTTTTGTCACAGCTTCAATTTCAGTGCTTCGCACTGTGGATGCACCGCATATATGTAAACAACTTCAATGAAAATGTTATTTCACATGTCATGCAAATTGGATGAGGTTCAAAATGCATTCAATTCACATATATGTGAACTGAGCCTAAAGCGAAACTGAACCCTCCTAACCTTATCAGCTAAGGAGGTTGCAGTCTAATGCCGCATACACACGAGCGGATTTCTCGTCGGAAAAAGATATGACGGCTTTTCCGACGGGATTCCGCTCAAGTTTGCCTTGCATACACACAGTCACGCAAAAGTTCGCTGGACTTATGACTGTCAAGAACGCAGTGACGTACAACACTACGACGAGCTGAGAAAATTAAGTTCAATGCTTCCGAGCATGCGTTGAATTGTTTCTGAGCATGCATAGGAATTTTGCGCGTTGGAACTGCCACAGACGATCGCATTTTCGGATAGGAACTTTTTCCGACCGAAAAATTGAGAGCATGCTCTCAATCTTTTGCTGGCTGGAATTCGGCCAGCAAAAGTCCGATGGAGCATACACACGGTCTCATTTTCAAAAACTCTCATCTGTCTTTTGCGGGCCGAAATTCAGATCGTGTGTACTTGGCATTAGCCTCTGTTTGATCTGCAACTGCAATGGTGCTGCCCGTGTGATCAGTTGTGACCCCAACCATTTGATGATTTGACAGTTTGGTTGAAAGCACAAGCAAATGTGATAAAATTCCCAGCATGTTGGAAATGTAACAGTTTTCTTTTTTACCGTTAAATTGATGGGTTTAGTTTTGCTTTAATTGTTTCCCAAAACTGTTACAATCAAGGAATGTCTCTGGTGATAACTGTTACACTTACGCGTGTGCTTTTGTCTGCTCCCAACCAAACCGCCAAAACTATCAAATGACTGGTGTCATAGCTAATTACAATAACTAGGTGGGAGGAGAAACTATACCCTATCCACAAAATATTGACACCATCCCCTATTTATTTGTTACAGAAAAAAAGAAAATAGAACAAACTGGGGGCTGAAGTCTTACTTTTTGTTTATACATAGAACAAATTGGCATACTGTGGGACGTGAGACATCTTACTGACCTCCAATGAGTCTTTTGACAGTTTCTTGATTTGTGCTATTGGGCCATATTCACATCTATCCCCAACTATATGGAAACACCATTCAATATATTATATGGAAATCAATGCTCTTTACTTTCTGGTTAACAATTTAGGTATGATTTATTGTCATGTCTATAGAAAAATGTGGTGAGTTACCTTCAGAGGAACTAACCTTGTCTCACTATTTATTGTCTTATAGACATCTATCATATACCTATATACAACCTAAAACCCTCTGGATGCATTTGCTGATGGCTTGGAATTCAAACTGCGACAGCGCTGAAAGCTGAAAATTGGCCTGGGCAAGAAGGGGGTAAAAGTGCCCAATAGGCAAGTGGTTAACATTCCCAGAGTCCAACCTCCAGTTTGATAGCTAATTACATTTGTGGCACCATGGCAACTGCAGATCAAACAGAGGCTGGCTTTGTTTGGCCGTTAAGCCTAGGGAGGGGTTTAATTCTGCTTTAAGGCCTCATTCACATGGGTGCAAAGGTCCATATAGCATGATGAAGATGTGTGTTTATGTGGCCAGAAGTAACACGTTTATGTACAGCTGCCTGCACAAATCAGTGACAGGCTACAGCTGTACATATGTCACCACTTGAGCCAGTGTACAGGCATGGATGAACGGCCCTGAACACAAACTCTCTGTGTCCAGATCCATTCACCCATTCCTGAATGCATGTAAATGCTCACATATGCTGTGACAGACCTAGCCGGGAGAGAGACTTTTGGAGGGGACTGAATGCTAGCCTCTTGCCAATCGATCGCGGGCCCTGGCATTTGGGGGAACGGTGCTCTTTGTGAGCTGTAGGTTTGGGGACCCTTGAGGTGGTATTACTGTGGATTCGGGTCCTGGTCCCCCAGAACACACAGACTCTGGGGACCCTGGATTTGCCATATTAGAAATAGTGGCTGATTCATAATGCTGGGACAAATACTGTTAGGAGATGCTGATGTCAATTCCAGCCACCTGTCTGTCTGTTGCCTGCTAGAATGTGTATTGTAAATAAGTCTCTAGTATGGGATCTAAGAGTCATTAGATCCCCATTGTTGTTTGTGTTAATTAACTCTGCTATTGTGATAATGTTGATTGGGTTTTCTGAGCTACAAGATGGCCAGTCTGGCCTAAAGGTCATGTCTGAGTCATCTAGGCTGTCTAAAGGGATTAGTTAATTAGCCCATGTTAATTAGGTTTCTGGTCACAGGTGTATGTTCAGATTAATATGAGCAGGAGGTATACACCTCCTCTTTTACTGTATAAAAAAGCCTGTATTTTTCAATAAAAGAGATTCCTGGTTTAACTTACATACAGCCTGCCTGGTGTTTGTTCTGAGCTACACAACTGGATTAGAATGGCACATAGCTGTAGTTCTAATCCCGGAGCATCGGATGACTGAACCATCAGACATGCGATCTGCAATCTGATTCTATAGCAGCAGAGGAGTGTCGGGAGAGTGGAACTGAGCGAGCAGGGGCTCGTTACATATGCATTGACACACATACAGCTGAAGGCCTTATTGATTTGCTATGTGTAAACACCTGTCACTTCTGGGCAACGCCTGTCTAATCACACAGGTCTTCTCACTATATGGCAATTTTTGCATGAGTGAGTTAGCCTTGGTTCACACTGAGGCAGCACGACTTACAGCGCGACTGCCTCAGGTGACCCAGGACACGACTCATCGGCGATTTGCAAAACGACTTCTGTATAGAAGTCAATGCAAGTCGCCCCCAAAGTCGTACAGGAACCTTTCTCTAAGTCGGAGCGACTTGCGTCGCTCCGATTAGAACGGTTCCATTGCACAGAACGGGACACTACTTGTCAGGGGACTAGGTCGCCTGACAAGTTGCCCCTGTGTGAACCGGGGCTCAGGCCTAAAAGACTTGGGGGAGGCACAGACAGAACAAGGTAGGGTGGAGGGTTGAACATACTGTTGTGCAATCAGTGTCAACCCTGATGGACAGCAGGGAGAAGGCTGCACTGGGTTTGCATTTACATCCAAGCTGCATACCAGTCATACATGCAGTAGAAATGTGTGGGGGTCAAGGAGCTTTGCTCTTCCATTGTATACAGGGCAACAGATAGGTTTGTTCAGAGTTATGTGCTGCCACCATCCCTAATGAACCCTGGCTGGGGCCACATTGTGAAGAAATTCTAACATTGGATGTGTAAGTAGCAAGCGTGTTGTCATGGACCAATGAAAGACTATTGTCATGCAATTTCTCCTTTTGGCTACAAGATGGAGATAGGGAGATGCTGACTTGTCCTTCCAGAAAACTCAGACAGAGAGGATACTAAGAAAAAGGGGAGTTTCAGGAAGAGCTGAGGGGGCTGAGGTGTTTTCAGAGGAAGAGAGAGAGAGAGTCTAGTAGCCCAGGAAAAGAAAAGGCTCTGACATGACAGTGCAGAGACAGTGAGGAGAGAACAACTGTGTCCAAGATTGTCAGCCAAAGAAAGACAGAGCCTGAGTTGGCAGAAATCCACAGCCATTTGGGGAATCTCCTAAGTCTGCAGCAAGTTATTGGGGCCAGTGTGGAGAGAGGACGAGGTGCCATTGGAAGATACTACAGTGCGGGGAAGCATTTCTGGGACCGAATCGTGGAGAGACGGAGCCACTCCCGGGATGCTGCCTTTGCCGTGCTGCCTGCCAGAGTCACCCTAAACAACCTAAGTAAGTTGACGCCTGATCGGAGGGGAAACTAAATCAGTGTTACCGGGACTGGAGAGCGGGCCTTGTGACCAATACTTGCTACCACTGCTAGGGAATAAAGTCACTAGGAGCTACTTAACCAGTGACCCCATAGCTCTAATACTGCCTGCAGGCCTTACTGACGGAGCAACGCAGGCCAACGAGCTCCAACGAAACTTAGGACTAAGGACTGCCCCTAGTTGTAACTACCTTAAAGCTCTATCTGCTGGCCAATTTAAAAGGGTACTATACCTCTGTCTATTTGTTTGAGTGCACTCAAAACCTAGTGTGGATTTATAAGTACCCTTGTTGCATTTAAGGTGAAAAAAATACCCCCAAATAAGGTTGTGGGACTTTAACGGCAACAGCGTAATGTAAAAACAATTTTATTCCATAGAAAAATTTATATATGTATACAAAACATTAGCATAGTTAATAAACATAACACAGTGAACACAATAAAAAGCTGAAACACAGTTGTACTGATGTTGTCACGTACCTGATGGCGAGCCTGACGTGTAGAGGAAGGCCTCCCGTACAACTCCGGCTCAAGGGCCGCTGGTAGTGGAACAGCTGGCGCTGGAGCACGGCGGAGTAAGAGTGCCTATGGAAGTCCTGAAGTCTGAGCCGGAAGTTGCCGGAACACACAGGTGGACGGCTGGACTTGACTGGAAGTAGACAGGGGAGTCGCTGGATCACTGGCAGGTCTCGGCAGCAGAGAGACAGATCAGATGACTCGGCTGGCAGGAACGTGGTCAGGTCACAGACAAATTAGGCAACGGCTAGGCAGATCAGGTACAAACAGCAGGCAGGAGAGAGGTCAGGTCACAGGCAGGTTCGGCAGCAGGTAGGCAGATCAGGTACAAACAGCAGGCAGGAGAGAGGTCAGGTCACAGGCAGATTCGGCAGCAGGTAGGCAGATCAGGTACAAACAGCAGGCAGGAGAGAGGTCAGGTCACAGGCAGATTCGGCAGCAGGTAGGCAGATCAGGTACAAACAGCAGGCAGGAGAGAAGTCAGGTAGCAGGCCGGAACGATGATCGGAAGTCAACACAGGTAGCAAGAATTCAGGTACATGCTGTAGACCAAGCAGCAACCAGCCAGTACTAAGTCTGTGTTTAAATAGGCCGTCTGGCGCCAGTTCTGATGACAGGCGTGCGCGCGCGTGCGCGTGTGTGCGCGTACGCGCGCACGCACGAACGCACGGTCGCGAACGCACGATCGCGCATTCGCTGATGCGCCTGTAGTTGTTCTGTGAATCCCTTGCCGGCGCCTGCGCACAAGTGTATGCTTGCGAGCATTAGCTGTATCCTGCGGATGACTTCCCTGACATTGCCCCCCCCTTACGGGCAGCCTCCGGATGCCCAGTTGGTTCCTCTTCAGGGGATGTCTGCGGAAGAAGGCACGTATTAAGTCCATAGCATGTACATTCCGCTCTGGTTCCCAGGAGTTCTCCTCCGGTCCATAACCTCTCCACTTGATTAGATATTGTAATTGACCCCTTCTCCTTCTACAGTCTACAATCGCTTCCACCTCGAACTCCTCGTCTCCACTGACCATCACCGGTTCAGGTGGTCTAGACTCCCGATTAGGAAAGGGATCAGGCAATGCGGGCTTTAACAGAGATACATGAAATACCAGATGTATGCTGAAGGATTCTGGTAGGGATAGTTCGTAGGAAACATCATTAAGCCTTCTCCTCACAGGAAACGGCCCAAGGAATTTAGGGGCCAACTTCTTTGACGGGCAGGCCAGTCTCAGATTTGTTGTTGCCAACCAAACCCGGTCCCCTGGTTGCAGAATGAGTTCCCCTCTCCTCTTCCTATCGAAAACTCTTTTATTATCCTTTTGAGCCTTGGTTATGGTCTCTTTCAACAGCTTGTTATTGCGATTAAAGAAGTCTACAGTGCTTTGGACAGCCGGTACTGAAGACTCAGGGACAAGGTCAGGCAAAAAGGTGGGATGGAAGCCATAATTAGAGAAGAATGGAGATTGCTTGGTGGCTGCATGACAGGAGTTGTTATATGCAAACTCGGCTAAGGGTAAGAGAGACACCCAATCATCCTGCACAAACGAAGTGAAACAACGGATGTACTGTTCCAGCGTCTGATCGGTCCGTTCAGTCTGACCGTTAGACTGCGGATGATATGCGGATGACATGGAAAGTTTAATCCTTAAGGCTTCACACAGTGCCCTCCAAAACCTTGAAGTAAATTGGACTCGGCGGTCAGAGACAATGTCGATGGGTACCCCATGGAGTCTAACGATTTCCTTAATAAATACTCGAGCAGTCTCAGCAGCAGAGGGTGTACCCTTCAAGGGTAGGAAATGAGCCATCTTAGTTAGCCGGTCTACTATGACGAAGATGGCTGTACAGTTTTCAGAGGGAGGTAGCTCAACTATAAAATCCATGGAGATCATGGTCCACGGCCTGTCAGGCACAGGTAAAGGTCTGAGCAAACCCCACGCCTTATTTCAGTTGTTCTTACTCCGGATGCAAGTAATGCAAGTGTCTATATATTCCTTGCAGTCCTTCTCCATATTAGGCCACCAAAATGTGCGTTGCATTAAGTTTATTGTTTTGCGAATGCCAAAGTGACCTGCTAGAGGGTGATCATGGCAGAGTCCTAGAACTGATAAACGGACTGCTTCTGGGACGAAGACTTTGTTCCCTCTCCAAAGAAGTCCATCTCTTGCCTGTAACGTCTCTCCGACAGGATCAGGGGAAACTGCGGACGCCTGCTTCAACTGTGACATGAGATCGGACTGTAGCAACAGAAAATTTCCTGCTGGTAGGATGGTGTCAGGTACTGGTAAAACCTTTGGATCCTCGAACATACGTGACAGCGCATCAGGCTTGACGTTCTTTGATCCGGGTCTATAGGTGATGTGGAACAAGAACCTTGAAAAAAAAAGTGCCCATCGGGCCTGTCGAGGTCTTAGTCTTTTGGCAGTCCTTAAATATTCAAGGTTCTTGTGGTCTGTATAAATCAATATTGGATGAGCGGCTCCTTCTAACAAATACCTCCACTCTTCCAGGGCGGCCTTTATGGCAAGAAGCTCCCGATCTCCCACGTCGTAGTTTCTCTCCACTGGAGCAAGTTTTCTGGAGAAAAAAGCTACAGGATGGACTAAATCCTTGGGACCTTGGCGCTGGGACAGAACTCCCCCGACTGCACTTTCGGAAGCATCTACCTCCAGAATGTAAGGTAGTGCCGGATCTGGGTGGCTTAGTACAGGGGCAGTTGTAAACAGTCCTTTAAGAGTTTCAAAGGCAGCCTGGGCTTCGGGAGACCAGCGGAAACGAGCACCCTGTTTGGTAAGTTGGGTAATTGGTGAGATGATAGCTGAAAAGTTCTTGATAAATCTGCGGTAAAAATTAGCAAACCCAATGAACCGCTGGATCCCCTTCTTATCAGTGGGCGCAGGCCAGGTCAGGATTGCAGACACTTTTTGAGGGTCCATTTCAATCCCTCCGGTAGAAATGATCAAGCCCAAGAACTGGATACTTTGCCGCTCAAACTCGCATTTCTCGGGTTTGGCATAGAGTCCATGTAAGCGGAGACGGCAGAGAACATTCTTGACATGCTCCCGATGGTCAGCAAGGGAGGTAGAGAACACCAGAATGTCATCTAAATAAACAATAACAAAAATGTCCAGGTAGTCTTTGAAGACGTCATTGATGAAGTGTTGGAAGGTAGCCGGGGCGTTACACAAGCCGAAGGGCATGACGAGATACTCGTAGTGGCCAAAACGAGTACGGAAGGCGGTTTTCCACTCGTCCCCCTGGCGTATGCGGATGAGGTTGTAGGCTCCCCTCAGGTCAAGTTTAGTAAAAATAGTAGCAGAACGAAGTCTTTGGAAAAGCTCAGGAACCAAGGGAAGAGGATAACGGTTTTTCACCGTGATCTTGTTCAGGTCCCGGTAATCTACACATGGCCGTAGTGAATGGTCCTTCTTCTCCACGAAGAATATTCCCGCCCCGGCAGGTGAGGTAGAAGGGCGAATGAAGCCTTTCTGGAGGCTCTCATCAATATATTCCTTTAGAGCTGCTAATTCTTTCTCAGACAGTGGGAAAATCCGACCAAATGGAATAGCAGCCCCAGAAAGGAGCTCAATGGGGCAATCGTAAGCCCTGTGTGGAGGTAAGGTGTCTGCTCCCCGTTTACTGAATACATCAAGGAACTCGTGATAGGCCCCAGGCACCTTTTGGCAGAGTTCAGCATCAATGTCCATACACAACAGGGTGGTGGGTGCAGCAGTGGGATTGGACAGACAGTGCTTCTGGCAGTAAGATGATTGGTACTTGATACTGCCTGATTTCCAGTCCACCTCCGGGTTATGGGCCTGTAGCCATGGTAGACCAAAAATGACGGGGTACAGAGGTGAAGAAATGGCATCTAGACGCAAAAGTTCCTTATGACCAGTAGAGGTCGTAGTTAACAGTGGAGGGGTCTCCTGGGTCACCAATCCGGACTTTATACGAGAGCCGTCAGCCAGAAATACGGTAAGTCCCTGCTCTTTGGATTGAAGAGGAATACCTTGTTGGGCAGCAAATGCCAGATCAATGAAGCAACTGCACGCCCCAGAGTCCACAATTGCAGTAGCTGACACGCTTCTCCCTGGGAGCTGAAAGGTAACAGGAAGTGCCAATTGAGCAGAGGTTGCTGGAGGGACCACCTGACTTGCTGGAGAAGCAGGGGAGGATCCGCGTCCCTTAGCTGGACAAGTCCGTACATGGTGACCCGCCCTGCCGCAGTAGAGGCAGAGGTTGCCTTGAAGACGTCGTGTCCGTTCCTCAGGGGACAGCGACAGGCGAATCAAGCCTAGCCGTGTGGGTGTTACAGTTTCTAATGCAGGAGAGGCCGACCTGACAGATGTCGGCCGAACAGGAACTGCTGACTTCTCCCGCCTGCGCTCTCGCAGACGACGGTCGACCTGGATTGATAATGTGATTAGGTCCTCCAGGGTACTTGGAGCACCCACACGAGCTAACTCGTCTTTTAAGTCCTCCGATAACCCCAGGCGAAACTGATGTCGCAGGGCTGCGTTATTCCAGTGGGTATCTGCACTCCAGCACTTGAAATCCCTTATATAGTCCTCGACCACTCTGTGGCCTTGTCGGAGTGCATGGAGAGAGGACTCGGCAGTAGTGGTTAGTAGAGGGTCCTCGTATATCTTGGACATTGCTTGGAAGAAAGAGGACATGGTATTTAGTTGTAAGTCCTTCTTTTCCAACAGACGATGAGCCCAGGTTTGGGGCTCACCTTGAAGTAGGGATATGATGAACCCCACCTTTGTAGTCTCTGCAGAAAAAGTCAGTGGCTGGAGTGAAAAATAAAGCTAAAAGGCATTGCGGAATGCTCTGAACTGAGTCTGATCTCCAGAAAACCTGTCAGGATTAGGTACTCGTGGTTCTGGGGATGTCATCATTGCAGCGGGAATGGCCGAAGAGAGCTGGACTTGCACATGCTCCACCAGACGCACATATTTCTCTTGCAGGGACTTGACCGCTTGAGTAAGGCCTGTGAGGCATTGGCAGACTTCATGTAGGGGAGAGGTTCCTCCTGCAGGCTCAGTCATGGCTGCTTGGTACTGTCACGTACCTGATGGCGTGCCTGACGTGTAGAGGAAGGCCTCCCGTACAACTCCGGCTCAAGGGCCGCTGGTAGTGGAACAGCTGGCGCTGGAGCACGGCGGAGTAAGAGTGCCTATGGAAGTCCTGAAGTCTGAGCCGGAAGTTGCCGGAACACACAGGTGGACGGCTGGACTTGACTGGAAGTAGACAGGGGAGTCGCTGGATCACTGGCAGGTCTCGGCAGCAGAGAGACAGATCAGATGACTCGGCTGGCAGGAACGTGGTCAGGTCACAGACAAATTAGGCAACGGCTAGGCAGATCAGGTACAAACAGCAGGCAGGAGAGAGGTCAGGTCACAGGCAGGTTCGGCAGCAGGTAGGCAGATCAGGTACAAACAGCAGGCAGGAGAGAGGTCAGGTCACAGGCAGATTCGGCAGCAGGTAGGCAGATCAGGTACAAACAGCAGGCAGGAGAGAAGTCAGGTAGCAGGCCGGAACGATGATCGGAAGTCAACACAGGTAGCAAGAATTCAGGTACACGCTGTAGACCAAGCAGCAACCAGCCAGTACTAAGTCTGTGTTTAAATAGGCCGTCTGGCGCCAGTTCTGATGACAGGCGTGCGCGTGCTGATGCGCCTGTAGTTGTTCTGTGAATCCCTTGCCGGCGCCTGCGCACAAGTGTATGCTTGCGAGCATTAGCTGTATCCTGCGGATGACTTCCCTGACAGATGTGCATTGGATAAAGATGCTTGTAATGTCCTCCACGAAGGCCTACGCATTTCAGGACTGAAACTGACCGTCCCTTCATCAAGGGCGACTTGTGGGACAAGCTCTTACCAAACATGACAGTGTTGGAGCACCCATTGCCCAAATCACGGTGGCGGATATGTCAAAACCACCCATGGATCCAAAAACCGGAGCCTGGGTGTGTGTGGCTGGCCCCACTCTGCCCACACTGATCCACCCCCAAAAAAAGAGACACCGAATCACAGAGCCCGTCCAAGAGGGTACTGTGTCAGGAAGGCACAGACCCAAGTGGATGTCTGAGTGCTAGAGAATATACAGTGGTGAATCTAGGGCAAGTAGAAATAAGGACTAGATGATGGGAGTGTGGGGTACCAATTGAATGGTCATTGATTAGCTCGCATGAACATATTGATCTTCACATCAACAGAGTCGGTATAAGGCTCTTTAGTTAGTGGGCGTCAGATCTTGCAGCATCTATGTCCAAATGGGTCGCCTCCGTTCAGGGCAATGACTTATTGCATTTAAAGTTTATATGCATTGTTTATTGCTAACCTGCCTGCTGAGTGTGTTCAGTTCGATTTAACTGTTACTTACGCTATAATATTCAATCAATAGTTTAAGCGTATTTATCACCAAACAGGTGTGTGTGTATTTATTGCCATATCCCACAGCCAGGCGAAAGGTATTTCACACTTGTGTTGTAAATTGTGCTTGCAGTAATATTATTCAACCAGGTGTACCAGGGGGGCTGAGGTTGTTCTTGGAGTCGAGGCGCAGAACAGAGAACCCAAAATTTAACCAGCGGCTCTTTCAGGGGTGGCGCTAGATGTATATATGGTTTACCCCACCAGTGGTTATATAGCCATTGTGGTGATTTAGTGCCACCTATTTGGAGGATGTACTATTATGCCAGAACAGCTGTTGTTATGTGAATATATTTAAAATTGTACAAATAAAATATGTAATATTTTATACAAATTTTCAATTGCCATAAAAAGTCACATGGGCAAAATTCAATAGTTTATAGCTGTATACAGGGAGAGCAAAGTTTGGGTCTCCGCACGGGAGAAGGTCTAGGGAAGCAAGGTGAAGGCTCTGAGGTCTGAGGAGTGGGACCAGGAAGCAGAAAGCCCCTTCCTTAGGATTATTCTATTTTAAATAGATTGGGGGAATGGTCCAGTCTTTTATTTGGTTTAACTGTTTGGTGTGTATGTGTGTGTATATAGCAGCAGTGCTGTCTCTTGGCCTAGGCCAACAAAAAAAAAAAAGCTGCCCCTCCCCCCGTGCAAAAAAAGTCCCCTCCCTGACCTGTCTCCCGAGTCCCAGCTCCTGCACGGAATAAAAATGACACTGGGAGCAGTCCGGAATGAATGGGACAGGGGCGGACTGAGCCGCGGTAGTGCTGGCTCAGCTCCGCCTCCACCTGACTCCTGGCCACTGGTGATGTCACGGCCGTGACTCCCTCCCTGCCCAGCAATCAAAGCAGAGGAGGACTTAACTTTCTCCTCCTCCAGCGCGGAGGGGCTCAAAGCAGCTGCTTGGCCCCTTGAGCAGAGCCCCGCCCTTTTGTCATGGTCCTGGAGAGTCCGCCGTTTTTCCAGTGGCGGTGGGGTGCAGGACAGAGGCATTTTCAAAAAGCAAAAGGGAGGCCCTGGCAGCTGGGAAGAGGCTGACAGCTTACCATAACCAAGAGCCCGGGAGGGAGTGAGAGAAGACTACGCCTCACCGTCACCCTGACTTGATCAGCATCCCCGACTCCTTCTCCAACTCCTCTCCCAGCTGACTGTCCTGGAACAGGAAGACAGGCTGACCGAGGAGGGGCATGAGGTAGGTGCATCACACACGCCTACCAACACAGACAGGGGCTGCCTGGGGCAGTCACGGGGGGGGCAGTAGGGACTGCAGGCAGGACTAGGGGGTCTCTCTCTCCCACTACCCTCACCTTCTCCCCCCTCTCTTACACCCACCCTTCTCTCTCTCTCCCACCCCCACACACCCATCCCCTTCTCTCTCCCACCCCCCTCTCTCTCTCTCCCACCCCCACACACCCATCCCCCTCTCTCTCCCACCCCCCCTCTCTCTCACACCCCACACACCCACCCCCTCTCTCTCTCTCACACCCCCTCACACACACCCACCCTCTCTCTCTCCCACCCCCACCCCCCTCTCTCTCTCTCACACCCCACACACCCACCCCTCTCTCTTTCTCCCACCCCCACCCACTCATCCCCCTCTCTCTCACACCCCCACCCCCCCTCTCTCTCTCACACCCCCTCACACCCGCCCCCCTCTCTCTCACACCCCCTCACACCCGCCCCCTCTCTCTCACACCCCCTCACACCCACCCACCCTCCCACACCCCACACACCCACCCCCTCTCTCTCTCCCACCCCACACACCCACCCCCACCCCTCTCCCTCTCCCCCCTCTCTTACACCCACCCCTCTCTATCTCTCCCACCCCCACACACCCATCCCCCTCTCTCTCCCACCCCCACCCCCCTCTATCCCTCTCTCTCTCTCTCTCTCACACCCCCTCACACCCACCCCCCTCTCTCTCACACCCCCTCACACCCACCCACCCTCTCTCTCCCACCCCCACCCCCTCTCTCTCTCTCACACCCCCACACACCCGCCCCCTCTCTCTCACACCCACCCTCCCTCTCTCTCCCACCCCCACACACCCACCCCCTCTCTCTCCCACCCCACACACCCACCCCCTCCGCTCTCTCTCACACCCCCTCTCTCTCTCACAACCCACCCATCCGCCCCCCTCTCTCTCCCACCCCCACCCCCCTCTCTCACACCCCCTCTCTCTCACCCCAAACACCCACCCCCTCTCTCTCTCACACCCCCCTCTCTCTCTCCCACCCCACACCCTCACCCCCCTCTCTCACCCCCCTCTCTCTCTCCCTCCCCCACACCACCCTCTCTCCTACCCCCACACCCCCCTCTCTCTCTCCCACCCCTACCCCCTCTCACACCCCCCTCTCTCACCCCCCTCTCTCTCACCCTCCTCTCTCTCTCCTGCCCCCCTACCCCCCCTCTCTCCCGCCCCCACACACCCTCCCCCTCTCTCTCTCCCACCCCTACCCCCTCTCATACCCCCGTCTCTCACCCCTCTCTCTCTCACCCTCCTCTCTGTCTCCCGCCCCCACACCCCCCCTCTCTCCCGCCCCCACACACCCTCTCTCTCTCCCACCCCCACCCCCTCTCACACCCTCACACCCTCTCACACCCTCCTTCTCTCTCCCCCACCCCCACACACCCACCCCCTCTCTCTCTTTCACACCCCTCAACACCCACCCACCCCCCTCTCTCTCCCACCCCACACACCCACCCCCACATACCCACCCCTCTCTCTCTCTCATACCCCCTCTCTCTCACCCCAAACACCCATCCCCTCTCTCACCCCCACACCCCCTCTCTCTCTCCCTCTCTTCCACCCTCTCTCACCTTCCTTAACCCTCTCTCTCCTCCCCTCTCTTTCATACAGGCAGGGGGAATCAATTGGACACTGACTGACAGGTAACAGCAAGTGAGAGTTACTGAACCCATCCCCCCCAAGCACTGACATTGCACCCACCCCCCAAGCACTGATACGGAACCCAACCCCCCCAAGCACTGCCACTGATTCTATCCTCCTAATGAAGGACTACAGGTTCCAGCATGAATCCGTGAGATCAAAAGGGTTACATCCCTAGATCTTAGAGGTTCATGCCGGGACTTGTAGTCCTTCAATTTTGGAGGGAGACACATCCTTAGATCTAAGGAGCTCATGTTGGAACTTGTAGTTCTTCACTTTTGGGGGATGTGACCCCCCCAGCATGTGCCCCTCAGAGCTGAGGATGCGACACGCCCCCCAAACTAGTGAAGGACTACAGGTTCCAGCATGAACCTGTAAGATCTAGGGATGTGACCCCCAAAGTGAAGGACTGCAGGTCCCAGCATAAACCCCTCAGAGCTGAGGATATCACCCCCCTAAAAACTAGTGAAGAACTACAGGTCTGAACATGAACCCGTGATAGCTCAGGGGTTCATACTGGAACTTGCAGTCCTTCAATTTTGGAAGGAGTCACATGCATTAAACAGGAAGGGGTGGGGTAAATTTACATCGGGGGGGGACTGCGTCCGATTTTAGTCTTGCCTAGGGCAGCACAAAACCAAAATACACCACTGTATAGCAGTGTGTTCTAAACTAAGAGTTGGAACCCAAATTGGACCACAGACGTATTTGTGATGGCTCCCTATATGACAGTGTTGAAAAAATAATTTAAAAATCAGTCTAAAATCAGTGGTGATTGATATAGCACACTTTTTTTATCTACCTTTTAAATCCTCTGCTACCACAATCTGAGATGTAGCCTATAAACAATGAAGTTACTGTATCACAGAAATAATTTCCATGGAATGAAAACGTAATATTCACACCCATGACACTTCCAAAACCTGTGAAACAGACTAATATGATTGACGGATCCGTACACATATGGGAAAGAGAGAGTGCGATGAGGGGGCGGAGGGAATTATACAGACAAGGTAAGGTGAAGAGACCCTGGTGCTAAAAATGTCAAAAATATAGTATAACGAGGAATTTATTTTTCCTGCTTTAATAAAGCTTACAGAAATAGTCAAGAGTACCGCAATGTGTGAAATAGTAATTGTTATTTGTCTTTGTTTGGTTTTGAGAGACATTTTGATAACGATTCTTCAATGCTCCAAGCAGGTTAATTATTTTCTTTTTTGGGTCCATGGTTAAAAAAGGACTCCTGGTGTATAGAAATCCATGACCATGTGCTCTACCTTTTCAACCCTGACTACATTTTTTACCAGTACAAAGTATAAACAACTCCTGCACATGAGAGTGGTGGACTAGGGACACATCCTCACGCGTACTCTCTTTGAGGCACAACCCCGGGATATATCAGACCTTGCTGCCCTCTAGCGACTGGAGTAGTCCAAAAAGCAAATGCAAAAACAAAAACAAAAGAGGGTGACCTGGCCTAGTTCATTAACCCATGGGAACGATATTATAAATCGATAAAAGACATACCCACACACAATACAGGTTCACAGTATATCATGCCACTAGCTCATGGTACAGTGGTTAGTCAGGCCCAGAGTGTTCCCACGCCAGAGAGACCTCAGGCTAAGAAGAAGAGGGTTTATTGTTGAAATACATAAGTCTGTTTCTCTCTGGTGTTGGAACACTCTGGATCTGAAAAACCACTGTGCCACGTGCAAGTGGCTTGATATGCTTTGAACCTGTATCATGGAACTTGTCTCAGCATTCTGATTATTGTTTTGTCATGTTACCATTTACCTTGGGCAAACCTGGTGTTATAGTAAATCATTTAATTCCAGTAAAAGAACTTGAATGTCTTTTTGCATTGCCAGTGCCACTGACCTTCGCTCCATTCATTGCACGTCCCAAGGTAAACCAACACTGATTGTTGATCCCCTTTGTGCTCAGCAGCTCTCACTGTTTTTTTCTGCTGACTTCAATGTCATTACTGTATCCTGTAAAGAGTGGAGGTCAGAGGGAGGAGCCAGTGAAAGCTGTGGGGAACCCATGAGTTTATAAAGAGCTTACCATTGCACCCTTGTTGACAGTTTTTCAGGCTAAAAATAAAGCAAGATAGGAGTCCACAGCCTTGGATGCTGCAGTAGAGAGCACAGCTGGAGTCCAAGGTGGCATTATGTCTTGCATCCCCACAGTAGCAGCATCACTGCAGACTCTGCCACCCATCTGGTTTTGAACTGGACAGGCCATTTTTTATAACTGTTGTTTGGGTCTTTTATTGCTATGCTAAGTGTACCGTCAGAGAACCTCCACCAAAGATCCCCCCCCCCCTTTCCCCAAACATCCATCCATTCTTCTGGTGTAATATTTGTCTGGGTCTTTTATTGCTATGCCAAGTGTCCAGTCCAATGGTGTTCTGCTCTGTGTATCGAGAATGCTGACAATGGATACTTTATGAATAAAGGTCCTTTATCAATGATAGGGATGAGCCGAACACCCCCCGGTTCGGTTCGCACCAGAACCCGCGAACGGACCGAAAGTTCGCACGAACGTTAGAACCCCATTGACGTCTATGGGACTCGAACGTTCGAAATCAAAAGTGCTCATTTTAAAGGCTAATTTGCATGGTATTGTCCTAAAAAGGGTTTGGGGACCCGGGTCCTACCCCAGGGGACATGTATCAATGCAAAAAAAACTTTTAAAAACGGCCGTTTTTTCGGGACCAGTGATTTTAATGATGCTTAAAGTAAAAAAAAAAAAGTGAAATATTCCTTTAAATATCGTACCTGGGGGGTGTCTATAGTATGCCTGTAAAGTGACGCGTGTTTCCCATGTTTAGAACAGTCCCTGCACCAAATGTCATTTTTAAAGGAAAAAATCTCATTTAAAACTGCTTGCGGGTTTAATGTCATGTCGGGTCATGGCAATATGGATGAAAATCAGTGAGACAAACGGCATGGGTACCCCCCAGTCCATTACCAGGCCCTTTGGGTCTTGTATGGATATTAAGGGGAACCCCGCACCCAAATTAAAATAAGGAAAGGTGTGGGGCCACCAGGCCCTATATACTCTGAACAGCAGTATACAGGCGGTGCAAACAAGACAGGGACTGTAGGTTTGTTGTTAAGTAGAATCTGTTTGTAATTTTGAACATTTTTAACGTGTTTAGCTCCAGCCAAAAAATCTTTTCTAAGCTTTTTGGAAAACATAGGGAAGGGTTATCACCCCTGTGACATTTGTTTTGCTGTCTTTCCTCCTCTTCAGAAGATTTCACCTCACTTTTTTGTCCCAATGAAAAATGTTTTTTGAAAATTTGGGTTTTTTTGTGGAACAAGGATTGGAAAGCATCAGTGGAAAGGAGAAATTGTTTTCCCATATTAACTCTTACAGGAGAGAATTTCCCTTCCTAGGGGTAGATTTCATCTCACTTCCTGTTGTCTCCTTCCGTTTGCAAGTAGGAGTCGTTTGTAAGTTAGATGTTTGAAAGTAGGGTCCTGCCCTATATACTCAGCAGAAATTTGGGCCTTAGGTGTTGCTGTGGCCACAACACTGTAAGCCCTCACAGGGCCCTGCTGTGAAATATTAGATCAAGAATTGTAATTACATGCCCCTGTTGAACAGGAGCTGAAAAATTAGGCCTTAGGCACTGGTGCTGGTGCCACAACACTGCAACCCCTCACAGACACTCTAGTTGGAACGCAGGAACGAGCCCTGCTGCAAATTATTGCTTCAAAAATTGTAATTACACGCCCCTGTTAGACAGGGGCAGAAAAATTGGGCCTTAGGCACTGGTGCTGGTGCCACAACACTGCAACCCCTCACAGACACTCTAGTTGGAACGCAGGAACGAGCCCTGCTGCAAAGTATTGCATCAAAAATTGTAATTACACGCCCCTGTTAGACAGGGGCAGAAAAATTGGGCCTTAGGCACTGGTGCTGGTGCCACAACACTGCAACCCCTCACAGACACTCTAGTTGGAACGCAGGAACGAGCCCTGCTGCAAAGTATTGCATCAAAAATTGTAATTACACGCCCCTGTTAGACAGGGGCAGAAAAATTGGGCCCTAGGCACTGGTGCTGGTGCCACAACACTGCAACCCCTCACAGACACTCTAGTTGGAATGCAGGAACGAGCCCTGCTGCAAAGTATTACATCAAAAATTGTAATTACACGCCCCTGTTAAACAGGGGCTGAAAAATTGTGCCTTAGGCACTGGTGGTGGCGCCCAGAACCAAAAATGTTCTTACAAGCTATCAGCGTGATGATTGAGGAGGAAGAGGATAATTACTCAGGGATAGTCACTCAGCATCAGCATAGGCAGTCTTTGAAGGGATCTGAGATTTCAAAAAAAATTATTCGGTTACATCAGCATCAGGTGCTTGGTAGCTGGTGGTGATCCAAGACTCATTCATTTTTATGAAGGTCAGCCGATCGACCGAGTCGGTGGACAGACGCACCCTGTGATCGGTTACCACGCCTCCAGCAGCACTGAATGTGCGTTCCGAAAGAACGCTGGATGCAGGACAGGCCAGTAGCTCAATTGCATACTGTGCAAGCTCTGGCCAGTGATCCATCCTCAAGACCCAGTAACCCAGAGGATTTTCGGTGGGAAAGGTGTCCAAGTCTGATCTTGCCCCTAGGTATTCCTGCACCATGTAAAACAGACGCTGGCGATGGTTGCTGGAACCGATCATACCTTGGGGCTGCGGACCAAAAAATTGTCTGAACGCATCGGTCAGACGGCCACCTTCTCCACCGCTCCTTCTTTGACTGACCGAAGCCTCAGCAACACGTTGTCCAGAAACAGGAGTTTGTAACCTCCCAGTCTCTGGGAACGCGTTGCACAGACCTTTCTGCAAGGCCTCCCGAAGATGTTTCATCCTCTGCTCCCTCTGCGATGGCAAGATAAGGTCCGCAACCTTACCCTTGTAACGTGGATCAAGGAGGGTTGCCAGCCAGTATTGGTCCTTCTCCTTGATACCACGAATACGAGGATCCTTACGCAGGCTTTGCAGGATCAGGGAGGCCATGCAGCGTAGGTTTGCTGAGGCATTCGGTCCGGAGTCCTCTGGGTCACTAAGAACGACATGGTCCGCAGCCACCTCCTCCCAGCCACGTACAAGTCCATGTGTTTCTTGGGACTGATCCCTTAAAGACTGCTGCTGATGCTGAGTGCCAGGCTCCACCTCCATACTGACACAATCTTCCTCCTCCTCCTCTTCCTCCTCGTCCTCTTCCTGTGTGATCGGCGGGCACGCAGGAACACTGTCTGGATAAAGGGGGCCTTGAGAGCTAAGGAAGTCCTCCTCTTCCTGCCTCTGTTCTGCCTCAAGTGCCCTGTCCATTATTCCACGCAGCGTGTGCTCCAACAGGTGGACAAGGGGGACAGTGTCACTGATGCATGCACTGTCACTGCTCACCATCCTCGTGGCCTCCTCGAATGGTGACAGGACAGTGCATGCATCCCTGATCATGGCCCACTGGCGTGGGGAAAAAAAACCAAGCTCCCCTGACCCTGTCCTGGTGCCATAGTCGCACAGGTACTCATTGATGGCCCTCTGCTGCGTGTGCAGCCGCTGCAGCATGGCCAACGTTGAGTTCCACCTGGTGGGCATGTCACAGATTAGGCGGTTCTTGGGCAGGTTAAACTCCTTTTGGAGGTCCGTCAGCCGAGCACTGGCATTATATGACCGGCGGAAATGCACACAGACTTTCCTGGCCTGCCTCAGGACATCCTGTAAGCCCGGGTACCTGCCCAAGAACCGCTGCACCACCAAGTTAAGGACGTGAGCCAAACAGGGCACATGGGTCATTTGTCCCTGTTGGAGGGCAGAGAGGAGGTTGGTGCCATTGTCGCAAACCACCATTCCTGCCTTAAGTTGGCGTGGCGTCAACCACCTCTGAACCTGCCCCTGCAGAGCTGACAGAACCTCTGCCCCAGTGTGGCTCCTGTCCCCCAAGCACACCAGCTCAAGCACCGCATGGCATCTTTTGGCCTGCGTACTTGCGTAGCCCCTTGAACGCCTACGGAGCACCGCTGGTTCCGAGGAAGAGGCCATGGAGGAAGAAGAAGAGGAGGGGGTGGAGGAGAGAGGTGTGTCACAATCAGCATTTTGGAGGCGTGGTGGCGGAACAACCTCCAACACTACTGCACCTTGTCCTGCATCCTTCCCAGCTGCCAGCAGAGTCACCCAATGCGCCGTGAAACTTAGGTAACGTCCCTGTCCATGCCTGCTGGACCATGAGTCAGCGGTAATATGCACCTTAC
Organism: Aquarana catesbeiana; assembly: GCF_042186555.1. NCBI lineage: Eukaryota > Metazoa > Chordata > Amphibia > Anura > Ranidae > Aquarana > Aquarana catesbeiana. The sequence continues at coordinate 104,509,997 of NC_133332.1, read as the reverse complement.
CGCTGACCGCCCTGTCCAGCGAGGCATGGACATTGCCTTCCACATGCCGGTAGAGAGCCGGAATCGCCTTCCGTGAGAAAAAGTGGCGTTTGGGTACCTGCCACTGAGGAACCGCACATTCCACAAACTCACGGAAGGGGGCAGAGTCTACCAACTGAAAAGGCAGCAGTTGAAGTGCTAGCAATTTTGCCAAGCTAGCATTCAACCGCTGGGCATGTGGATGGCTGGGAGCAAACTTCTTTCGGCGGTGCAGCAGCTGGGGCAGGGAAATTTGCCTGGTACAATCTGACGTCGGTGTACCAAAAGCAGATTGCCCACAAGTACTTGGCTGTGACACACCTAATTCTACACCTTCATTCCTCTCACTGCAGGTCTCAGAGAGGACTGAAGGTCTAGTGGGGTTGGAAATCTCAGCTGATGAGGAGCAAGGAGAGATCCTCTTTGTTCTTTGGTGTGGGTCTTTTAGATACGCTTGCCAACGAACTGCATGGCAGGTCAACATATGTCTGGTCAAGCATGTGGTACCCAAGCGGGAGATATTTTGGCCACGCGAGATACGCTTGAGACATATGTTGCAAATAGCAGCGGTGCGATCTGATGCACTCGTCTCAAAAAAGGCCCACACCAAAGAACTTTTTGAATAACGCGCAGAGACTGCAGCGCCCTGCACATGTGGAGCTTTGGGGTGTGATGCAGTCAATGTGCTGCCCTTAGGCTGGCCCCTGGAGGGCATCCTGCCTCGTTGGTGATGTGCTGCCGCCTCCTCCTCCTCCTCCTCCTCCTCCTCCTCCTCCTCTCTCCTATCAGGCACCCACGTTGAGTCAGTGACCTCATCATCCCCTCCCTCCTCATCACTGGAGCAAACCTGGCAGTATGCTGCAGCAGGGGGAGCATGACTGCCAGATTGCTGTCCTTCTTGGGCACCCCCTCTGTCCGCGCTCATGTTACTGCCTTCATCGAGCTCAGTATCGTCATCAGAGCCTTCCAAACGCTGGGCATCCTCCTGGAGCATGTACCCAACACTGTGGTCAAACAGTTCGAGGGAATCCTCATGAGGACATGGTGGAGCTAGGGAAGGAGTCACTGATGACATTGAGCTGAGGGAAGAGGCCGCTGCTTTGCCAGACAAAGCACCCTGGGCATGGGTGAGAGAGGATGAGGAGGATGAGGACGGCTTGGTCATCCACTCGACCAAGTCTTCCGCATGTTGCGGCTCAACATGGCCAGCTGCCGAAAAAAAGGCCAAGCGTGTCCCATGGCCACGTGCTGATGAGGATGCACCGTCTCCACGACCAGCACTAGACACAGAGCCTGCTTGCCCTCTCTTATTGGCTTGTGACTGTCTGCCTCTCCTTCTTGGCCTTCCAGACATACTAATGGCCTGTAGCTGCACTAAGCTGGGATAGAACACCTGTAATTTTCTTCAAGTAGCTTTATATACTGTAACCAGACAAGCCTGCCTGTCAGTAGGAAGATAACAGGAACGGATCTAGCTGAACACTGTGAGCAGGACGCACTGTACTAAATGTAAATAGTCTAGCTGCCTGACCGTGGTACTAATAGGATCAAATAGAACACCTGTAATTTTCTTCAGGTAGCTTTATATACTGTAACCAGACAAGCCTGCCGGTCAGTAGGAATTTAACAGGAACGGATCTAGCTGAACACTGTGAGCAGGACGCACTGCACTAAATGTAAATAGCAGGAACGGATCTAGCTGAACACTGTGAGCAAGACGCACTGCACTAAATGTAAATAGTCTAGAAGATAACAGGAACGGATCTAGCTGAACACTGTGAGCAGGACGCACTGCACTAAATGTAAATAGTCTAGAAGATAACAGGAACGGATCTAGCTGAACACTGTGAGCAGGACGCACTGCACTAAATGTAAATAGCAGGAACGGATCTAGCTGAACACTGTGAGCAGGACGCACTGCACTAAATGTAAATAGTCTAGAAGATAACAGGAACGGATCTAGCTGAACACTGTGAGCAGGACGCACTGCACTAAATGTAAATAGCAGGAACGGCTCTAGCTGAACACTGTGCGCAGGACGCACTGCACTAAATGTAAATAGCAGGAACGGATCTAGCTGAACACTGTGAGCAGGACGCACTGCACTAAATGTAAATAGCAGGAACGGATCTAGCTGAACACTGTGAGCAGGACGCACTGCACTAAATGTAAATAGCAGGAACGGATCTAGCTGAACACTGTGAGCAGGACGCACTGCACTAAATGTAAATAGCAGGAACGGATCTAGCTGAACACTGTGAGCAGGACGCACTGCACTAAATGTAAATTGCAGGAACGGATCTAGCTGAACACTGTGAGCAGGACGCACTGCACTAAATGTAAATAGTCTAGAAGATAACAGGAACGGATCTAGCTGAACACTGTGAGCAGGACGCACTGCACTAAATGTAAATAGCAGGAACGGATCTAGCTGAACACTGTGAGCAGGACGCACTGCACTAAATGTAAATAGCAGGAACGGATCTAGCTGAACACTGTGAGCAGGACGCACTGCACTAAATGTAAATAGCAGGAACGGATCTAGCTGAACACTGTGAGCAGGACGCACTGCACTAAATGTAAATTGCAGGAACGGATCTAGCTGAACACTGTGAGCAGGACGCACTGCACTAAATGTAAATAGTCTAGAAGATAACAGGAACGGATCTAGCTGAACACTGTGAGCAGGACGCACTGCACTAAATGTAAATAGCAGGAACGGATCTAGCTGAACACTGTGAGCAGGACGCACTGCATTAAATGTAAATAGTCTAGATAGAAGATAACAGGAACGGATCTAGCTAAACTGAATACAGTGTATATATATATATGCAACACCTGGGATGCATATATATACACAATACACTGTAAGTGCAGCTAACTGACTGACTGTTCTGCCTAATCTATCTAACTCAAATCAAATGACACTGTCTCTCTCTCTCTCTATCTCTCAGCACACCGGAACACACACTACACAGGGCCGCCATGCAGGCGGCCTTATATAGTGTGGGGTGTGTACTAAATCCCCTGAGCCATAATTGGCCAAAGCCACCCTGGCTTTGGCCAATTACAGCTCTCTCTACTGACGGCGCTGTGATTGGCCAAGCATGCGGGTCATAGTGCATGCTTGGCCAATCATCAGCCAGCAATGCACTGCGATGCCGCAGTGAATTATGGGCCGTGACGCGCCACACGAATTTAGCGCGAACGGCCCATAACGTTCGCAATTCGGCGAACGATCGAACAGCCGATGTTCGAGTCGAACATGGGTTCGACTCGAACACGAAGCTCATCCCTAATCAATGACAACCCCTTCCAAAAGCAAGAGGCATGCCTTAAAAGTAGCATACATTGCACACGCAAAGTAGGCACAATATAAATAAAAACACCACAGAATGCAACATTGATATGCTTGATTAAGAATTCAATAACAATTACTGAACGTTTCCAACTTAAAGGGTTAATAAAGGTTTTTTTTTTAATAACAAACATATCATACTTACTTCCACTGTGCAGTTGGTTAAGCACAGAGTGGCCCCGATCCTCCTCTTCTGGGGTCCCTCAGCGGCGTGGTAGCTCCTCCCCTTCTCAAGTTCCCCCTCGGAGAAGCGCTATCCTTCGGGACACTGGTGCGGATGTGCTCCCGAGTCCTGCTTCTGCATCTATTGACGCAGAAAGCAGGACTCGGCCCCACCCCGGGTCACCCACGTCATTGGATTTGATTGACACCTGCGTAAGCCAATGGCTGCGCTGCTATCAATCTATCCAGTCAGGACAGGAGACACCAGCTAGAGCTGGTGTGCTCATCCCCGGGGAGAAAAAGACCGGGTTCAGGTAAGTAAAACGGGGGCACTGGGGGCTGCAGAGGTTTTTCACCTTAACCACTTGCCGACTGCCCGCCGTCGAATGACGGCAGCAGAATAGCACTCCTGCGCAAATCGATGTAGCTGTATGGTGGGTGCTTTAAGTAGTATAGGGGACACGCGCGCCCGCTGCGTCCCTAAGGAGCTGATGCTTGTGCCCAGCGGCCACGACCTCCTCTGGGCACCTGCGATCGCTCCTGACAGAGCGAGGAGGAGGAGACAGATCGTGTGTTCCTAGTATATAGGAACACCGATCGATCTCCTCCCCAAGTCAGTCCCATCCCCCCACAGTTAGAACACAGAGTCAGGGAACAACCCCTTTAAGCTTTGTTTTAGGAAAATTAAATTGGTGGGTTTAATTCCACTTTAAGAAGCTCTGGATAGCTGTAAAAACCTAAGAGAGTTTTGGCTGAACTAAACTTTAAAACACCAAATTGTTACATTGTTACAAAGCAGATAAAGTTGGAAAAATACAAAAGTCCAGCCAATCCAATGTGTGTGTGTGTGTCCATTTGTATTCTAAGGGTATACATAGCCCTGTCTATTCATCGAGGAAGACATCTAGAACTTTTGTCGAATTTTGTCAATACTCCCAGCTGATATTGCTACTTGGAGAAGGAAACTTCATATTTGTAAAGAACATTGTACACAATTTCAGTTTAAATCTCCTTTCCTCCAACTCAAAATTGTGGCCACATATCCTCATCAGAGGCCCGGGATTGAACAAGTTGTTACTGGCTTTTCAGTCACCATTGAAGGGGTTATAAACCATCGTTTTTTGTTCCTTTTTAAATAACAAACATATCATACTTACCTCCACTGTGTAGTTTGTTTTGCACAGAGTGGCCCCGATCCTCCTCTTCTGGGGTCTTCTGGGGTCCCCTGGGGGCGCTCGCGGCTCCTCCCCACATCAGAAAACCCCCTAGGAGAAGTGCTCTACCTGGGGGCTACCATGCGGGCACACTCCCGAGTCCAGCATTTGCATCCATAGACACAGAATGCCGGACTCGGCCCGCCCCCCGGGCGCCCACGTCATTGGATTTGATTGAAAGCAGCGGGAGCCAATGGCTGCGCTGCTATCAATCTATACAATCAAGAGACCCAGGCCAGAGAGGGTTTGCATGTCTCCAGTGTGGGAACGAATGGAAATAGAAATTAAAAAAACACACATATCAGCATCAGGCAACAATAAAAAGGTTATTGCCCAATAACTTTATTGTTGTACTGGACAGCCAGCTCACATTATTGATGATCTTTGCTCCCATTTCGATAGCACAGATTTCGGTCTGCAAGCTATAGACACATGGGCGGATCCTTAATTGGTCTCGCCATCATTCTCTATGAGCCATCCTAAAGCAGGACCCACTTGTCTGCAGCATTTGTTCATCACTAGATATGGAAAAGAAGGCTGTGAACAATGCTAACAGTACAGTTGCAGGTAGTTATTATTAATTATTTACTGTTTGTAAAAAAAAAAAACAGGGCCATCTGATGCTGAAATAGTTTTTACTTATCTGCGCAGTTATCCTTTAAGACAGAAAAATAGAATAATTAACATGAACATTATTAATAGCTGAAAAACGTGTTCAGCTAATGAAATGCAAAGTTAGTTCAAGTCATATATCCATAATAGAAAAATATACTTTTTCATAGCATATCATGTTCTACATTCTCATTCCCGTGGGTTTGTAAAAGCATACATACTGTATGTTCAGTAGAATTTCTCAACAATCAGATCCAACAAATCAATCTGAACATCTCCTAGAGGAATAGAAGTGCTGTAGGATTTACAGCTGACTAGATAAGCAGGCATGATTGCATTGTGTTAGTTAGCTTATCTTAGAATTAATTGTATACACCATTAGAATAAGTAAAACTGAACTCCAGGTTACTTTACAGAAGTTTATAAGCATCAGGCAGTTAAAGAAAAATGTGTAGAAATAAATTATTTAAAATGTAATTTAAAAGGTTAATTAACTTTATAAAGTTTCGATCAGGCGATACAGCTGAGCAGCTCCAAAATGAAAATATAGTAGTATATTATATATTCTACTTATGTGATGCCACTGAAGTTTTACAAACCACTTATCCCAGAAATCTTTACAGCTAGCTAATTATATGGACTAAATACAACAGTATGACCTGTGTATCAAATAACTCCTTGGATAAATTCATTTTACTCCTTTATTAGGCGGGACATCCAGAATACATTGTGCCTGGCTCAGACCACCAGCAGCAAAGAATACATGGCCAAGCTGAGTTTTCTGCTTTTTCTCATGGTCTCTCGGATACCGTCGGATAGCAGCCCGAGATATACCCACTGAGCTGGAGAAGTTGATCAAGTTTGCCATCCTCATTGACTCCAGACTCAGGGAAAGACTCTCCTTTAAGGACCGCTTGTGGAAGCCTCCTGTACGTTTGTCTCCGAGCTTTGCAGTCCCACCCGTGCCTCTCTTACCTCCCATGCCTCCTGGTACCGAGTCGGGCAGTGAAGGTGAACCCATGCACTTGGGTTTAATGCGTCTCTCTGACAGAACCTTTAGGAGGAGGGAGAGATTGTGCCTTTTTTGTGGCCAAGCAGGTCACTTTTTGAAGTCTTGTCCTATCCATCCAGGGAATGCCCGAACCTTGAGGTCCTGTCATGGACAGACCTTAGGTGGCATTGTTTCATCCCCAGTTATCCAGAAGGATAAGCCCCTGGTTTCGGTCACCCTTTCTTGGGCTGAGTCATCGGTCGAGATACAGGCTCTAATCGACTCTGGGGCTGCAGGCCTGTACATTGATGCTGCCTTTGTATCGAAGCACTCTATTCCACTGCAGCTGCGTGACACTCTACTTGCCATTGAGGCTCTTGACGGGAGACCTCTACAGCCTGCCCATGTGACTCATGAGACAGTTCCATTGTCCATGGGCGTAGGGGCTCTTCACCATGAGATAATCCAATTCCAAGTTATTTCCTCACCTAAGTTTCCGCTGATTATTGGTTATCCTTGGTTACAGAGGCACAACCCCTCTTTTGATTGGCTCCATGCTGAGGTTCTCTCCTGGTCACCACAATGCAATGAGACATGCTTCCAGAAGGTAGCCAAGGTCCTGTGCACCTCTTCACTCTCCTCCCTGATGGAGGAGTACCGTGATTTTAGCGATGTCTTTAACAAAGGTTAAGCCAGTAGTTTGCCTCCACACCAGCCATATGATTGCACAATTCACCTTCAACCTGGTGCCATACCCCCTCATGGCCGGGTTTATCCTTTGTCAGTCTTGGAGGATAAGGCCATGAAGGAGTATGTTGCAGACACACTTTCTCGAGGTTTCATCCGCAAATCCTCATCTCCTGCTGCTGGTTTCTTCCTTGTGAAGAAGAAGAGTGGTGAATTGAGACCTTGTACTGATTATAGGTGTCTCAATCATTTCACGATTAAGACTGCCTATCCGATTCCATTGAGTACGGAGTTATTTGACCACAGGGAGCAACAGTTTTCACGAAGTTTGATTTGAGAGGGGCACACAATCTTGTGAGGATTAAGGAGGGCGACGAGTGGAAAAAACTGCGTTTAATACCAGAACAGGCCATTATGAGTACCTCGTAATGCCTTTTGGCCTTTTTAACACACCGGCAGTTTTCCAGGAATTTATTAACAATGTCCTCTGAGAATTTTTGCAGGTATGTGTGGTGGTTTATCTCGATGATATCCTCATATTTTCCAAGTCCCTGGAGAGTCACCACACAGATGTCTGTTGTGTGCTTCAGAAACTAAGAGAGAACAATCTCTATTGTAAACTGGAGAAGTGCGAGTTTCGTGAACGGGTTAAATTCCTGGTCATTTCCACTGCTAATTTTTCGATGGACCCAGAGAAATTTTCGGCAGTCCTACAGTGGCCCCGACCCGTGGGTTTATGTCCTCTGCAGCGTTTCCTGGGCTTTGCCAACTATTATCGGAAGTTTATTCATAACTTCTCGTCTCTGGTCAAGCCCCTGACTGATATGACCAGAAAGGACGGTAACCCACAAAGTTTGTCTCTGGAGCCCATTAAGGCCTTTGAGAGTCTCAAGGCTGCCTTTGTTTCTGCTCCTGTGTTGGTACATCCTGCTCCTATGTTACCGTTTATCCTTGAGGTTGATGCTTCTGAGACTGGTGTCGGCGCCCTTCTGTCTCAACGTCCTACCTCTGAGAGCGATATGCATGCTTGTGGCTACTTTTCCAAGAAATTGTCACCTGCATTGTGCTAGTTAGCTTATCTTAGAATTAATTGTATATACCATTAGAATAAGTATAACTGAACTCCAGGTTACTTTACAGAAGTTTATAAGCATCAGGCAGTTAAAGAAAAATGTGTAGAAATAAATTATTTAAAATGTAATTTAAAAGGTTAATTAACTTTATAAAGTTTCGATCAGGCGATACAGCTGAGCAGCTCCAAAATGAAAATATAGTAGTATATTATATATTCTACTTATGTGATGCCACTGAAGTTTTACAAACCACTTATCCCAGAAATCTTTACAGCTAGCTAATTATATGGACTAAATACAACAGTATGACCTGTGTATCAAATAACTCCTTGGATAAATTCATTTTACTCCTTTATTAGGCGGGACATCCAGAATACATCGTGCCTGGCTCAGACCACCAGCAGCAAAGAATACATGACCAAGCTGAGTTTTCTGCTTTTTCTCATGGTCTCTCGGATACCGTCGGATAGCAGCCCGAGATATACCCACTGAGCTGGAGAAGTTGATCAGGTTTGCCATCCTCATTGACTCCAGACTCAGAGAAAGACTCTCCTTTAAGGACCGCTTGTGGAAGCCTCCTGTACGTTTGTCTCCGAGCTTTGCAGTCCCACCCGTGCCTCTCTTACATCCCATGCCTCCTGGTACCGAGTCGGGCAGTGAAGGTGAACCCATGCACTTGGGTTTCACGCGTCTCTCTGACAGAACCTTTAGGAGGAGGGAGAGATTGTGCCTTTATTGTGGCCATGCAGGTCACTTTTTGAAGTCTTGTCCTACCCATCCAGGGAATGCCCGAACCTTGAGGTCCTGTCATGGACAGACCTTAGGTGGCATTGTTTCATCCCCAGTTATCCAGAAGGATAAGCCCCTGGTTTCAGTCACCCTTTCTTGGGCTGAGTCATCAGTCGAGATACAGGCTCTAATCGACTCTGGGGCTGCAGGCCTGTACATTGATGCTGCCTTTGTATCGAAGCACTCGATTCCACTGCAGCTGCGTGACACTCCACTTGCCATTGAGGCTCTTGACGGGAGACCTCTACAGCCTGCCCATGTGACTCATGAGACGTTCCATTGTCCATGGGCGTAGGGGCTCTTCACCATGAGATAATCCAATTCCAAGTTATTTCCTCACCTAAGTTTCCGCTGATTATTGGTTATCCTTGGTTACAGAGGCACAACCCCTCTTTTGATTGGCTCCATGCTGAGGTTCTCTCCTGGTCACCACAATGCAGTGAGACATGCTTCCAGAAGGTAGCCAAGGTCCTGTGCATCTCTTCACTCTCCTCCCTGACGGAGGAGTACCGTAATTTTAGCGATGTCTTTGACAAAGGTTAAGCCAGTAGTTTGCCTCCACACCAGCCATATGATTGCACAATTCACCTTCAACCTGGTGCCATACCCCCTCATGGCCGGGTTTATCCTTTGTCGGTCTTGGAGGATAAGGCCATGAAGGAGTATGTTGCAGACACACTTTCTCGAGGTTTCATCCGCAAATCCTCGTCTCCTGCTGCTGCTGCTGCTGCTGCTGCTGGTACGAGTGAAGAAGAAGAGTGGTGAACTGAGACCTTGTACTGATTATAAAATGTCTCAATCGTTTCACGATTAAGACTGCCTATCCGATTCCATTGAGTACGAAGTTATTTGACCGCCTCAAGGGAGCAACAGTTTTCACGAAGTTTGATTTGAGAGGGGCACACAATCTCATGAGGATTAAGGAGGGCGACGAGTGGAAAACTGCGTTTAATACCAGAACAGGCCATTATGAGTACCTCGTAATGCCTTTTGGCCTTTGTAACACACCGGCAGTTTTCCAGGAATTTATTAACGATGTCCTCTGAGATTTTTTGGAGGTATGTGTGGTGGTTTATCTCGATGATATCCTCATATTTTCCAAGTCCCTGGAGAGTCACCACACAGATGTCTGTTGTGTGCTTCAGAAACTAAGAGAGAACAATCTCTATTGTAAACTGGAGAAGTGCGAGTTTCGTCATTTTTTTTACTAACTACTGCTAATTTTTCGATGGACCCAGAGAAATTTTCGGCAGTCTTACAGTGGCCCTGACCCGTGGGTTTATGTCCTCTGCAGCATCTCCTGGGCTTTGCCAACTATTATCGGAAGTTTATTCATAACTTCTCGTCTCTGGTCAAGCCCCTGACTGATATGACCAGAAAGGACGGTAACCCACAAAGTTTGTCTCTGGAGTCCATTAAGGCCTTTGAGAGTCTCAAGGCTGCCTTTGTTTCTGCTCCTGTGTTGGTACATCCTGCTCCTATGTTACCGTTTATCCTTGAGGTTGATGCTTCTTAGACTGGTGTTGGCGCCCTTCTGTCTCAACGTCCTACTTTTCCAAGAAATTGTCACCTGCGGAGTGCAATTACGAGATTGGTGACAGAGAGCTGTTGGCGATCTTTTTTAGCCCTGAAAAATTGGAGACATCTCCTCAAAGGTACCACTGTGGCGGTTCTCATTCTTACTGACCATAAGAATCTCACATTCTTGTCTGAGGCTAAATGCCTCTCTCCCAGAAGGGCGTGATGGGCTCTTTTCTTGTCAAGTTTCAATTACATTGTCTCATTCTTACCTGGTACTAAGAATGTAAGGTCTGATGCCTTGTCACGACAATTTTCCTCCACTTCCAAGCTGGAGTCGGTTCCGGTTCCTGTGATTCCTCCTGATCATGTTCTGGCTACGGTTCGCACCAGTCTCACTTCTTTTTTGGGTGAAAAAATTCTTGCTGCTCAGGTCCATGCTCCTCCTGAGAAATCCTGTGACCGCTGCTTTGTCTCAGAGAGTCTACGTACTGCCGTGCTCCAGCTTTACCATTCTCCCAAGGCAGTTGGACATCCTGGGAAGAATAAACATGTTTGGGCCATTTCTCAACAATTCTGGTGGCCTAGTCTACGTGCCGATACAACTGCCTTTGTAGCTGCCTGTTCCGTGTGTGGTCAGAGTAAGACTCCACAACACCTTCCAGTGGGCCTCCTATAACCCATACCCAATGGAGAGAGGCCCTGGACCCACCTGTCTATGGATTTCATTGTGGAGTTACCCAACTCCCAGGGAAACACAGCTATCCTTATGGTGGTTGACGGGTTCTCAAAGATGTCATTGTATTCCACTTAAGAAGTTGCCCACTTCTAAGGAACTGGCTTCCATTTTTGCTCAGGAGATCTTTCGCTTACATGGGCTACCCAAGGTGATTGTCTCGGACAGGGGTAGTCAATTTGTGTCCCGGTTCTTTTGTGCAGCTTGCTTTTTCCTCTGCGCATCACCCGCAGTCTAATGGGGCAGCAGAAGGAGCCAAACAGTACTTGGAGCAATTCCTACGTTGCTATATTTCTGACCATCATAACAACTGGTCAGACCTATTACCGTGGGCAGAGTTTGCTCACAACAGTGCCTTGAATTCTGCTTCCCGATTGTCCCCGTTTATGGCAAATAATGGTTTCCAACCTTCCATGTTGCCTGACTCCTTTGTTCCGAAAAGTATTCCTGCGTTAGAGGAGTTTGGTCTTCGTTCCACTTGGGCACAAGTCCAGGAGGCTTTGCGTCATGCTAATGATAGGTACAGACTCCATGCTGACCGCAGACGCCTGCTTGCGCCTTCCTACCAGGTTGGGGACAGGGTCTAGCTGTCATCTCGTTTTCCCTCTCGTGGGCCTTTCTGTATTCTTCGCAGGATTAACCCAGTGGCTTATGCATTAGATGCGTAATGCGTATGCGTATGCGTATTTTGAATGTATTTCATGTCTCCTTATTAAAACCTTTGGTCTGCAACCGCTTTACCACCTCGGTGCCACGTCCTCACCCTGTACAGGTTGAGAACCATGAGGAGTATGAAGTACAGTCCATTGTTGACTCCCGTAGGTTCCATGGGTGCATACAGTACCTGGTGCATTGGAAAGGTTACGGTTCGGAGGAACACTCTTGGGTCTCATCCTCAGACGTACATGCCCCTGTCGTCCTCCGTGATTTCCATAGATGTTTTCCCCTCAAGCCTGGTGGTCCTCCGAGGGGGGGTCATTGAGGAGGGGGTACTGCCAGGGCTTGGCTCAGCCCTTCCTTCCCTGAGCTGGCTGCTCAGCTGTCAGCTAATTGCCAGCTCCCATGGCTCTCCACAGTTACTCAGCTGTTGTTGATATCCTGCTCGTCAGTCCTGCCTACTTAAGCCGTCACAGTCCAGAAGAGCTCTGCCTTCGCCGTGGTCAACATACCAAGAAACATCTCCCGCGTTCTTGTTTAAAGACTGGTTTTGCTGACATCCCTTCTGGCTCCGGATCCTGCTTGCTGTGCCACTATTTTGATCCCTGACTTCTGGCTTGGCTGACTATCCATTCTGGTTACTGAACTTTGGCTATGTTTTGATCACGTTTGTTCTTTTTACTTTTATTATTAAACAAGTGTGATTTAACTGTACTTTTATCTCGGTCTGATTTCATGGTTTCTGACAGCTGGGCACGCCTGCATTGCATTCTCATACTGCTCTATTATACAATAACCTTCTCCCAGAACTTCTTGCTTTACCAAATCCGTTGGCTTCTAAGGGGATCCTATATTTACACCAAGTCCTATCCAAGTTCTATCAATTGATGGCCCTAGTACTTTTCAGGACCAAAAATACACATGTTCCCTCCCTAATCATATGTTCTTTAGTTTTCTCCAACTCTGCATGCCTTGCAAGCTAGCAAAGGGCTGAGACAAACTGACATGGGCCATACTAGCAGGGGCAGTCGGTTGATAGATGGAGATGCAGTATTGAGGAGGCTGTCAATGGCCCTTGAGGTGAACCCCTTAGTATAGGGGGGTGTCCTGCCTTGGGCAGGACTCAGGTGCTGGAAAGATCCTGCCAAAACACACAGGAGGAGGTCTTTCTGGAGGACCAGGAGCAAGAGATGACAGCGTGAGTAGTGCAACACTGTTGGGGACTAAAAAAGAGGGGAGACTGATACACATAGTCAGTCTCTCTTGAAGACATCGGTGTGCTTAAGTCTTCAATCCCTCAGAGTCAGCTGGGTGAGCTGGTGAAGAGTCAGTCCGGTGGACTGGTGTAGGGACGCAGCCACAAGGGCTGGTGAACGAGGCAGCTGCAACCAGGTGGGCTGGCAATGCCTGAAGAGGTGGTGCTGGGATCAGTGGCCACAGAGGAAGCAGAAGGAAGAGTTACATGCTGTTTCACTACATTCACTACACTTAAGGGACTGCAAGTTCCTGCCTGTAATGGGCTGTTACTAATCTGGCAGGTGGGAGGAGCCTGGGCAGACAAGGAGCCTGTCAGATCCTTCAAGAGTGATTAAGCAGAAGCTGACAAGTATGTGCATGGAGAAAGTGAAGAGGAGACTGTATATAGACGTAAATAGGAAGTTGTCCCAGAAGAATCGTAATACATATAAGCTGATCCCAGTTAGGATTCCTGCTTGAAAGTGCTATTTGACCCAAGGGGGTTTATGTTTGGAAGGTGAGCAGGCAATCCGTATCGAGGTGGTGGTGACTTTCTGTCTGCACTTTTTTCATCTGTTTTTTTTTTTTTTTTTTTTTTCATCTGTTCTTTTTTTTCATTCGTTTTTCATCTGTTGTATTAGTTATCATCACAGAGCAAGGATTGTTTTACACAAGTTTTTAAGCAATCATATCTTCATGGACATTTCTTTATATGTGTTTGCAGTATTATGCACTGTGTATTATTATTAAGTTATTTTTTAACGCACTATTAATCTTATTTAACATTCATACATGTGGTGTCAGAGAACATATGAATAACTGCAGCTAAATTCACTATTTAATTAATTTTATTATATTCATTTCAGCGCTTGAGTTACCTATTTTAATTTGTCCCAGAAGTTTACTGTGGGCATCCCACATACATAGGGGTTTCCCCTTTAAGTATAACAAAATTTGGGACTGCTAGCTGGCACAACTCAGTGCCTGTGCATGATGAAATGTCTTCCCCAGATGTCGAATCCTAACTAGCTCATCTGGGATACCTTCTTAATGCCCCACCCTATCCAGAGAGCATGGGTGATTAGAGTTTTTATGGAAGAGTACCATTTTATCACCAATGCAAGCTTTTGTAACTATATCTGTATACTTGTACTATAACTTGCTGGTCGGTACAGGCTAAACACACATGCTATGTCTGTTTTTATGACTCAACCCTCTGATTCCCTGTTAATTCTATTGGTCTAATATTTCTTTATCCTGCTGTATTTGCCTAACTAGAAATATGTCATGAACAGTTTTTTCTTTATGAGTTTTATTCTGCTGTATTTGCATGTGGCTCAAAAAAGACTTTACTTTTTCACCGTAAACGTTGAACACCTGGTGAACAGCTAAACCCATGGGTGAAATTAATATTTTTGAGCTGTTTTGCCTGCCAAACAACCAGCCTGGAAAGGAGCTTCTCATGGAAGGAACTGTGATGTGGTAATGTAATTGTGGCACTGGAACTCAGAATCAGTTTATCTACTGTAGCGGGTATTGCAGTCAAAAACTTACATTAACACATATGGGCTGCATGTACATTAACACAGATGACTGCTGGTACACAGGCTTTCCAGACTGAAAGAGGGGAGAGAGCTGGCTGTCATGTCTGCATGGGCTTTTTCACTCCCCCTCCTTCTTCCTGTTTTCACTGACTGAGTAATGTAATGTGAGGTGACACACACAGAGCTGTACATTCAACAGCCTCTCTTGTGCCCCTATTGGCCGGAAGAAGAAAACCAATTAAAGGCACAGGTACAACAGGAAATGGGAGAGACTGTACTGACCTGCAGGGAGAGCTGCAATGGATTCTGGGACATACAGTTCCCACACAAAACAGCCCCATAAACTGATATACAGGGAGAAATACAAATCCCAATAGGCTTTGCTGACAGGAAAGGAAAAGACTCCATTTTGTGTCCTGAGGTAAAGGTCAGTCGATGAGGGAGTGAAAGAGACACAGACCTGATCTGAGGGGCTGCCGTTACCCACAGAGGGGATCCATCCAGCCACAGTTCCACAGGTCTGTGTGCTAATCCTGCCACGGTTCCAGGAGTCCGATAGCGATGGACATCCAGCCTGAGAGGGATCCTGGCTATATCTCCAGGTGTTCCCAAGTGCGTGGGCCGATCCGGTTACAAAGTGGCCAGTCAGGTTTTTCGGGGAACTGGTCGCTTGATCCTTTGGTCACAGGACGGGTGAGGGGTGTTTGCTGATCTTTAAAGACACGGTAGTCAAGCAACATTGCCTCACCGGTGCCTACATTTGTTAGGAATACTTGCACCTGCTGAACAGTCACTACATTCCTCTTTGCCTTTCAGGACACTGCTAGCATCCTACATCTCATTTTTGCCTACCAGGATACTTTCAAGTATCCCTTTGTTTATCCTGCTCAACAGGACACCAAGTGCACCAACGCCAGGCTAGCAGAAGATCCTGGATATCTCCATTGTGAGGACCCTTTCTGTTATTCCTTCAGTATTAGTAATTTAATGATCCCAGTGACTACCTTTAAAGGGGAACTCTCACGTTAAATGTTGTAGTGATAAATTGCATTTGTGGCCTATTGCCTCGCATTTAATTGCCTGGGTCTGTGATTTTAGCATTTTGGGTTTGATAAACACTATTAAATACCACAGTTTGCCATTCATGACTATTGATTTACCAGATCCCTGTTTGTTTGATTGTGGAATGTCTCCCAGTAAACAAACTTCCTGCTCACTAAATCTGTGTCTGTTTTACTGTGTTTGCAAGTACACTGTTTGCTAAGAGTTCTTTGGGGTTGAGAGGCGGAGTAACAGACTGAACAAACAAAAGCAGTTCCTTCAGGGGTATCGCGACACGTGGGGGCTCGTCCGGGATATACCGCTACTTTGCAGTCAACTTTCTCAGTCAGCATCCCTGCAAGCACCAGAATGGACCCTGCCACTCCAGACTACACATGGGGGCTCGTCCGGGATATACCGCTACTCTGCAGTCAACTTCCTCAGTTAGCATCCCTGCAAGCACCAGAATGGACCCTGCTGCTGCTATCCAGTGGTGTGAGGAAGAAGGCGCTCACTCAGAGTCAAGCGTGGTGATCGAACTCCCTGAGGAGGCCTGGGCTGAGGAACAAATCAGACAAGCTGTGAAGACACTGTCCGCAGACAGGAAGGTGTGAGTGATTGCTGTCAAAACAGACCGTGGGACCTCCCGCACCTATGCGCTGTTAGAGTAGAGACAAGGAGTCCCTGAAAACTTCAAAAGTGCCAGCGTGCAATTGGCCAACAATACGGAGCTTTGTATAATCCATCTGAAGGTTCCAGATGAGGGTCCTACCAGCTCCAGTCAAGCTGAGTCAACTACGGGAGAAGTTCCCTCCACGTCACCTCTGGCCACGATTGGACTAGAATTCTTTGCTGCCCTGGGAGACTTTGTGTCAAAATGTCAGAGAGACCCTCCAACATGCTCTGCAACTGGGTATCGGAAGCTCAGGGCCTTCTCTGGAAGACAACCAGTCCCTACAGGGAAGAACAACTTTGAAGAGTGGCTGGACCAGGCCACACAAGCCTTGGATGAATGGGACATTCCTGAGACCCACAAGAAACAGAAAATCACAGAGAGTTTAAGAGGGCCTGCCTCAGCAGCCATCCACAATTTGAAGCTCAGCAAGCAAGATTGTGTTGCCCAGGGCTACCTGATCATTCTGCAGGATGTGTTTGGGCGCACAGAGGTTTCTGATCTCATGTACCAGTTGGAGCACACTTACCAAAATGAGGAAGAAAAGCTGTCGAAGTACATAAGACGTTTGGACAAAATTATGCACCAGATCTTGCTGAAGAAGGGTCTAGACCCCAGAAGGTGGATGAGGTCCGTGCCCAGCAAGTCTTGATAGGTGCTCAGCCCTTGGACCCCATCACCCTCCTGTTGAGAACCCAGCAAGATGGTGGCATCTTGAAGTATCCAGATCTCATCTGGATTGTGCGGGAAGAAGAGGCCATGCTGGAAAACAAAAAAAGCGTCATAGGTCAGAATCTGTTGTTGGGGTCAGGGTGGCCAGTGCAGCTAATGGCGACCAAGAGGTCGAGCTTCTTAAGACTCAGATGTCACAGCTGATAGAGAGGATGGCCCTGTTGACCGCCAAGCCTACTGTTCTACCCAGCGATGAAGTTTCAGTGCCCAAGAAGTCCTCAAGCTCTACAAGCTCTAAAGCTCAGCAAATTAAGGAATCTGCTTCAATTGCAAAAGTGAAATGAGTTGGACATTATTGACGAGTATGCCCAAGCCCAGGGAAGCCTAAAGCACCGTGGCAAAAGTACAAAAAACTCCAGAGGGCCCCTGTGAAGGAGTCAACCGGGTGCCCATCTACATTAGCTAGCTCCAGAAAAACCAACAATGCAAAGAGACCACAGCAGAAGTCCAAACCCTTGCAGAGGTCTCCCATTGTTGCCTCCGAGCGACCCAGTGTCCCACTTCCTTTGACACATGCTACCCGGCGTTGGAGAGTCAATGCACATCAAACTTCTAGGGCTCAACAGAGACTCAAGCCAGATCAGAACTTCTGCAAGAAAGGAGCACAGATACAAGCCACCAAACAGGCCAAAGTGTCCACTTCCCACAAATTTCCTGCCAAACTAGTGGGCCCTTCTTCGATTGTCTCCATTCAAGTAGAGGGAATCTATACCAAGGCTCTCCTGGATACTGGAGCTTAAGCGACCCTCCTCTACAGAGACTTCTCTAACAGGCACCTTAAACACCTGCCATTGCTGAGGTTGGAAGAGCTAGAGATATGGGGCATTGGGACTCAGAACTTCCCCTATGATGACTATCTACCAGTCCAGCTGACCTTCAATCCCTCCGTAGCTGGGAAAGCTGAGACCTTTGACACTTTGACAGTGGTCTGTCCTCGCCCACCAGGGGTCAGTAAGAGTTTTCTCATAATCGAAACTAATACTGATCTCGTCAGAAGACTGTTGACACCTCTTGTCCAAGAGTCAGACACTTCAACTACAAGTGTGCACCCCATGTTGAGACAAGCCTATCAGCGCCTGGTACAAGAACAGAAGGCCCTAGCTGAAGGAGTGGGAATGATCTGGCGCTTGGACCGGAGTGAGAAGGTGTTACAGCCTGGTGAAGTGGCCTGTTTATGGGTATCTATCAAACTAAATTGGAAACAACCAGGCCCTTTCATTGTCCTTGAATCGGACAGAGAGAAGACATGGGAGTGGAGATGATTCCTGAAGTGGTTTCAACCAAAGCATTGAAAAGAAGTCACAGGAGGATCTTGGTCAGTGTCCGCAACATAACAGCCTTGCCAGTGAAGATGCCAGCTCGGATGTTGCTGGGAAAAGTGAATCCAGCTACCCCAGTCTCACCATCTGATTTGGCGGGGAGAGAAAAGGATGGGATCCCTGTTGAGGAGTTCTACCTGAAGAACACTCCTCTCTCACCCAAATGGAAAGAAAGAGCCAAGACTCAGCTCCTGAGATGGCAGGTTGCATTCTCGAAGAGTGAATTCGATGTAGGATGTGCAAAGAGTGCCAACCACCGGATCCATCTTCAGGAGGATAAGTCCTTTCAGAGAAAGAGTCCGGCAGATTCCTTTAGGAGACTTGGAAGACCCGCGTGAACAATTGGCAGAATTGAAGAGAGCAGGTATCATCCAAGAATCCTGAAGTCCATACACTTCTTCGATAGTGGTGGTACGGAAGAAGAATGGGTCACTGAGGCTGTATATCGACTACACAACGTTGAACCAAAGGACCATTCCCAACCAGTACATGACTCCACGGATAGAAGTCACCTTGCAGAGCCTGTCGGGGCAAAATGGTTCAGTGTGCTGGACCTGAAGAGCAGGTACTAGCAAATCCCAGTGCATCCTGAGGAGCGGGAGAAGACCGCCTTCATTACCCCGGTGGGGTTCTTTAAATTTGACCGTATGCCTCAGGGCTTGTCCGGCACCCCAGCCACTTTCCAAAGGCTCATGGAGAAAACGGTGGGTGACATGAACCTGATAGAAGTGTTGGTGTATCTAGACAACATCATTATCTTCAGGAAGACCTTAGAGGAGCATGAAGAGTGTCTGGAGAAGGTCCTCAAGAGACTCCATGATGAGGGTTTGAAGCTGTCTCTGGAGAAGTGCCAGTTTTATCAACCCTTGGTCAACGACCTTGGTCACATTGTGTCTGCCGACGGAGTGGCCACTGACCCCCAGAAGCTGGAAGCCATCACCTCCTGGCCAAGGCCCACTAATGTGACCAAGCTCAGATCATTTCTGGGATTCTATTCCTATTACAGAAGATTCGTAGAGGGATTCGCTAAAATAGCTCGCCCACTCAATGAGCTACTGAAAAGAGAAGATGAAGACGATGACCCAGATCCAACTAAGCCTGTTAGACCAGCTGGAGGGCCCAGAAAACCCAAAGAGTCCATTCAGGAACAGTGGACTGCCCAATGTGAAGAGGCCTTTAAGCAGCTGAAATGGAGCCTAACAACTGCTCCAGTCCTGGCCTATGCAGATCCAACCAAGTCATATGAACTACACATTGACACCGGTGGAGATGGGTTAGGCGGGGTGCTGTATCAAGACTGCATGACGGCCATCTACAGCCTGTTACCTATGTGAGCCGGAGCTTGGCACCCGCCGAGAAGAACTACCCACCCACAAACTTGAGTTCCTGGCCTTGAAATGGGCAGTTGTGAATAAGTTGAGGGATTACCTGTATGGAGCAGAGTTTGTGATCAAGACCAACAATAATCCTCTCACCTACATCCTCACTACCACCAAGTTAGATGCCACGGGTCACAGTTGATTGGCTGCCTATCAGGGTTTACTTTCAGTCTGAAGTATTGACCGGGGGTCAGGAACAAAGACAGTAACAAAGACTTCTTGCTGTCAAGAAGGCCCCATTGCTCCAGAGACTCTTCAGAAGAATGAGCCCAGCTGACAGCTGAAGGGGTACGAGCCTTATGTCAAGGAGCAGAATATCAAGCTGGAGGCAGATCCAGGGCCGAAGACATTGGACTGTCAGCTGCTGGTGTCCCTAGATGTTATTGCAACATCACCCAAGTCGGAGATGAAAGTCTACCAAAGAATTCTAAGAAAGACTTGCAAAGGGACCAGTTGAAAGACCCTCTCTGTAGCTTGGCATTGAAGGCCTTGGAGAGTCAATGCCCTGACTTGCTCCTCACTGACTCCCTGAAGGAAGCCCGTCTACTGCACCGAGAGTGGGATAGTTTGCAGATGCATCAAGGGGTGGTCTACTGAAGGGGCCCCTCTGATGATCTTGAAGAAAGATGGCAGTTGTTCCTGCCAGAAAAACACACGGAGACAGTATTAATGGCCCTGCATGACAGTCATGGCCACTTAGGGCCCGAAAGAACTTTCCACCTGGTAAGGGGCCCTGCATGAGGGCTGATGTTTAGGGTTACTGCCACTCCTACATCAGGTGTATTCAAAGGAAGACTCTGCCTGCCCCAGCTGCCCCAATGGGGCCCAGGCATTTCCCACAAAAGGACCAACAGGCATCCACGGTGGCCAAGATCTTAGTGAAGAAGTTCTTTGTGCACTATGGCCTGCCCCAACGCATCCACTATGATCAAGGGAGAGACTTCGAGAGCAGCCTCGTCAAGAGACTTTTAGACCTGTTAAGCATTAAGAAGTCTAGAACCACCCCGTACCAACCTCAAGGGGATCCTCAGCCAGAGAGGTTCAACCGAACCCTCCTGGATATGCTTGTGACTTTGAATTCAGAACAAAAGCAGCACTGGAGCAAGCATAAAGCCGCTACTGTGCATGCTTATAACAGCACCACAAACAATGCCACAGGATACTCTCCCTATCGTTTGATGTTTGGACGGGAGGCCCGGCTGCCAGTAGACTTGGCCTTTGGCACGTCCTTAGACCATACCTCAACAACCTCCCACAGAGGGTATGTGGACCGCTTATGGAAAAGTCTGAAGACTGGCTATGACAAGGCCCAAGCTGCCTCAGATGCCCGAGGCTAGGAACAAAAGAAACTTTGACCTCAGGGTATGGGTGCAGGACTTACAACCAGGCAACAGAGTTCTGCTGAGGAATCTGGGTGTCCCTGGAAAGCACAAGTTGGCTGACCACTAGAAGTTGCAGCTCTATGTCAATTGCAAGCAGCTGCCAGGACTCCCAGTGTATTCAAGGGAGCACATGCCCGCTAAAGACTTGGCACTACAACCATCTATTGCCTCTATTAGAAGCAGTTTGTTTGCCACCACAGCCAGATTCACAGTCCAAACCCATGGCCCCTCAGAGATCCTGACCAGTCACTAGATCTCAGTCTGTGCCCTTTGCTGTAGACGATGGGGATAGTGAAGTTGAAGAGATGGGAAGAATAGACTGGTTGTGGCCATCTCAAATGCCAGAGTCTCCCACCACCCTTTCTTCTCCTTCCAAGGTGACAGACATTGGGATTCTCAGGCCAGAGGCTCCTGAATTGTTGCCTCAGAATAAGCCTCTGGAAGATCTGGAAGACACTCAATCTTCCCTGCCAGCAGCAGCCCCCGAGGATTCTTTTTCCTTTGATGTAGAAGAAGTTGAGGCTGATATGCAGGTAGAAGAAAATGCTGTGGATGAAGCAGAGACCGGTGTGCTTGTAACTCCAGAGCCTAAAGAACAGAGAGAGCGAAGAGTTATTCACCCACCTAAGAGACTGACCTATGATACTCTGGGTGAAAGCTCTGAGGAAGCTGTTTTCACTTCAAAAAGGACTCTTGAAGTGCCTGGTTTTCCCATCACAGATTTGGTGGAGGACAACCCCAACTCACCCTCTGGCACATCTAGCTGGGCTATACCAATTCAGGTGGCCCGTAGGCAGGACAACCTTCCCTCCTATGCTAATTGGTGGAAGGTTCCTCTGCCAGTTTCCTAATGCAAACTGCTTTTTTTCCTGTTCAAACTAACTTGCTTTTCCCTCCGTGTGTATATACAATGCATGTAACAGGTAACAGACTCTTTACCTCCTTTGGAGGACCAAAGGTTCTTTGGTGGTACATGCAGCCCAACCTTAAAACGGATGGGCTGCATGTACATTAACACAGAGCTGTGCATTCAGCAGCCTCTCTTGTGCCCCTATTGGCCGGAAGAAGAAAACCAATTAAAGGCACAGGTACAACAGCCAATGGGAGAGACTGTACTGAACTGCAGGGAGAGCTGCAATGGATTCTGAGACATGCAGTTCCCACACAAATCGGCTGCATAAACTGATATACAGGGAGAAATACAAATCCCAGCAGGCTTTGCTGACAGGAAAGGAAAAGACTCCATTTTGTGTCCTGAGGTAAAGATCAGTCGATGAGGGAGTGAGAGAGACACAGACATGATCTGAGGGGCTGCTGTTACCCACAGAGAGGATCCATCCAGCCACAGTTCCAGAGGTCGGTGTGTTGATCCTGCCACAACTCCAAAGGTCAGTGTGTTGATCCTGCCACAGCTCCAGACGTCGGTGTGCTGATCCTGCCACGGTTCCAGGAGTCATCCAGCCTGAGAGGGATCCTGGCTATATCTCCAGGTGTTCCTGAGGGCGTGGGCCGATCTGGTTACAAGGTGGCCAGTAAGGTTTTTCTGGGAACTGGTCGCTTGATCCTTTGGTCGCAGGAAGACTGAGCGTGCATTTGCCGATCTTTAAAGAAATGGTAGTCAGGCAACATTGCCTCACCAGTGCCCACATTTGTTAGGAACACTTGCACCATGCTGAACAGTTACTACATTCCTTTTTGTCTATCAGGATACTGCTAGCATCCCACATCTCACTTTTGCCTACCAGGATTCTTTCAAGTACCCCTTTGTTTATCCTGCTCAACAGGATGCCAAGTGCACCAATGCCAGGCTAGCTGAAGATCCTGGATATCTCCATTGTGAGGACCTTTTCTGTTACTCCTTCAGTATCAGTAATTTAGTGATCCCAGTGACTACCTTTAAAGGGGAACTCTCACGTTAAATGTTAAAGTGATAGATTGCATTTGTGGCCTATTGCTGCACATTTAATTGCCTGGCTCTGTGATTTCAGGATTTGAGGGGAACAGACTAACTGTTGTTATGTCAGATGAGTTCCCCTTTATGCTTGAGTGCATAGGCCACTCTAGACGTATTTAAGTTGTTTGACTGTGTTATTTTGAAGTCTGTTTTTTGGGTTTGATCAACACCATTAAATACCATAGTTTGCCATTCTTGACTATTGAGTTACCAGATCACTGTTTGATTGTGGAAAGTCTCTCAGTAAACAAACTTCCTGTTCACTACATCTGGGTCTGTTTCACTGTGTTTGCAAGTACACTGTTTGCTAGGTGTGCCAGAGGGGCTTTGGGGTAGAGAGGCAGAATAACGGACTAAACAAACAAGCAGCTCCTTCGGGGGTATCGCTACACTACTCTGCACTTTAGTTCATTCCTAATAGTTTCTAATCTGAGATGCAGCTGGACCTCTAAGCCTATGATCCTGACGTGGCCTAACCTGGCTCTAGCCAATTCTGATTATCAAGCCCTGAGCTAAAACAAGCCTTAGAATCCCAGACAAGAGGGAGCAGGATTAACTAGAATAACATGAGCTGCATATAAACTATTTTGTAACTGTGCATATGAAATAATAACAAAGACAGGGCAGAGATATTCTGTCACAAGGATTTAGCTATACAATCAGCAGCTGTAGTTAAACTATTAGATCATAGGAATACATGCATAACAGTCTCTTCTGGTCCAGAACTTAGCAGCATGGACAGGACACACAGCTGAGACTTTTACTCTCTCTACTTCCTGGAACATCTCCTGAGGAAGGCCTGTGAATGGCCGATACGCGTCTAGAAGCAAGGAGCCGATAGTGACGTTCAGCCAGGCACTGTGTATGTGGGCATGGCGGCGCTACTCTGGGGGTTCACATGTGATTTTAAAAGTTTTTATCTTGTAAGTGCAACTTGTCTTTTTGGGGGCTTTGAATAAATTTGTATACGGAGAACACTATGGTCTCTATACTTATTATTTACATGTCCTGAACTCATGGAATCTTGAGCCAAGCTGGGAGGTGATTTGTTGCTTTGGATGTAAATGAGCTGAGTTACCAATAGAAAAGAGCAATCTGGATTACCCACCATTGATTGGGAAGAGGAAGAGAGAGCAAAGAGCTAGTGGGGAGATCCGCATATGAGTTTTAACTCATCTGGGAGGTGAGCGCGCATTTTTACTGGTCCTCCTTTTGAGGACGAACAATCACTGGGGTGGAATTGTGTGGACACACTGATCATAAGAAGAGTTTTCCATGTTTCATTTTTTAAATTTTTTTCATTTAATGGACTATTCATTATTTATATGTAGGATTCATTTATATTAGAGATTTGCACCTTATATTTATATTAATATATATTTTAATACACAGCGCTACATTTATTTATTACTATCAATTTTGAAATGAGTGTGGTGTATCACTTGGAATGTTTAGCAGCTGTGCACTTTTATTATTAGGTTATCACATCTAAATATCACAGTATTTTTTACTTTTGGTGCTGATTGTTTCATCTCATAATCTGCATTATATGTGATTATATATTTTTCATTACACTTGCAAATTGGTACAACGTATAAGCAAACAGTAGGTGATAGCAGTGCGGCACCTATTACTATTGGACCTATTTACTTTGCACCTGGAAATATTGGACATTTGAGCATGTATATTTTGTGAAGAAGACCATGTAGGATGTGCATGTTGTGTTTTAAGAAAAGAATTCCAGCATGATGGATAATATTTGAAAATATGTTATTTATTTGTACTTCACAGTTTTGAAGAAGTGTGTGTATTCTGGCACTGGTGGACACAGGTGCAGTCATTAGGTTTTATCACGGGATTTATTTGCACTGTATACATTGGGTACAGAAAATAATCACACACCCCCCCCCTTTAAAATAATCACATTTTGTTTCTTTGCAGCCTGGAATGAAGACAGACACAGTTTTTATTTTATCCAACTATTTACTAGTGTAACTGATAACATCCAATGAAAGATATCACACCAACATGTCAGAAAAAATAAAGAAATTCAAAAACAGAATCACTGAGTTGGAAAAAGGATCATCCTCCCCCTTATATCAATATTTTGTTGAACCACCTTTTGCTTCAATCTGACCATAACACCTTTTTTCATGTGGCCTCAGAATCTTCAAGTGCATTTAAGGTGGTCAGATGAGACTAAAATTGAATTATTTGGCCTCAGCACCAAATGATATGTCTGGCGGAAATTCAATACCGATCATCATCCAAATAATACCATTCCTACTGTAAAGCATGGAGTTGGTAATATCCGGTTATTTGGGTGTTTCTCTGCAGCAGGGACTGGAGCACTTGTCAGGATAGAAGTAATAATGGATGGGGCAAAATACCATCAAATTCTTGAGGAAAATCTGCTGCCCTCTGCCAGAAAGTTGTCAATGGGAAGAAGGTTTACCTTCCAACAATGACCCAAAGCACACAGCAAAAATGACCACACAGTGGTTGAATGAGAAAAGGGTGAATGCCCTCGCACTGCTTAGTCAAAGCCAAGACTTAAACCCCATTGAAAATCTGAAGACTGTCCACAAAAGGTAACCATCAATTTTACCTGAAATTGAGCAGTTCTGCAAAGAAGAGTGGGCAAATATTGCAAAGTCTGGATGTGCAAATTTGTTAGAGACATATCCCAACAGACTAAAGGCTATAATTAAAGCAAAATGTGGTCCAACAAAATACTCATGTAAGGGGGGTGATCCTTTTTCCAACTCAGTGATTCTGTTTTTGATTTTTTTCTGACATGTTGGTGTTATATCTTTCACTTGAATTTTGTAAGTTGCACTGAGTAAAAACAGCGGGATAAAGCAAAAACTGTGTCTGTCTTCATTTCAGGCTGCAAAGCAACAAAGTGTAATTATTTTAAAGGGAGTTGATTCTTTTCTATACCCACTTTATATGTTGTCACTAGGGATGAGCTTCGAGTTCGAGTCGAACTCATGTCCCTCTCCCTCTTTTCCTGCAGCCTGCCAGGTTGCGCGCTCGGATAAGGGTCTGGTATGGATTTTTGGGGGGACCCCATGCCTTTTTTTTTTTTAATTTTGGTGCGGGGTTCCCCTTAATATCCATACCAGACCTGAAGGGCCTGGTATGGAATTTAGGGGGACCCGACGCCATTTTTTAAAAAATTTTGGTTCGGGGTTCACCTGTGGGGAAATCCCATGCCGTTTTTATCAATGAACTCTTATGTGTATTGTCGGACCGACAATTCATTAATAACTGCGAGTAGTTTTAAATGACTTTTTTTCCTTTGAAATGTCATTCTGCTGTCAGACTGTTCTAAACACGGGAAACATGCGCCCCTTTACAGGCATACTATAGACACCCCCCAGGTACGAAATTTAAAGGAATATTACACTTTTATTGTTTGACTGTAAGCATTATTAAAATCACTGCTCCCGAAAAAACGTCCGTTTTTAAAACTTTTTTTTGCATTGATCCATGTCCCCTGGGGCAGGACCCAGGTCCCCAAACACTTTTTATGACAATAACTTGCATAAAAGCCTTTAAAATTAGCACTTTTGATTATTCATGTTCGAGTCCCATAGACTTTAACGGTGTTCGCGTGTTCAAACAAATTTTTTGCCTGTTCGCATGTTCTGGTGCGAACAGAACAGGGGGGTGTTCGGCTCATCCCTAGTTTTCACGTGTTTACTTTAGCGCTTACAACATTAGCAGTTTTGTGGATAGTAGAAGTGCTGCGCCTTTGCATAATTTTGTACGGTGGGAACACGTGATAGTGTCAGTTGGCTGCACTAGTGTTTATATGTAGGTCACAGGTAAGACAGGAGTATTACACATATTCATGGAGAGCTATTGCCAGCAGATTCATAGCTACTGTATATGTGAAATTCAATGGCAGGTGCATTTGCCTGGTGCACATCTATTCTATATAAATAGGTTAAAAGCAGAGATTTGGGCGTGCCACCAGATCTTATTATGCCAAGTAAAGGATTCCCTGGGCAAATTTCCCTAGGACTCTTTATATGTATTAAAGTAACACAAATATGGAAGATTCAAGTGATATTAAAGGCATTTGTTTAATTGAAACAAAAAATATGTTATACTTACATGCTCTGTGCAATGTTATTACACAAAGCGGTCCCTTACCCCCTCTTTGACAGTCCCCTGCCAGCACTGTCCACTCCTTCTTCCTCTGGGTGCCTCCTTTTTTTTTTTTTTACATCAAATATTTTTTTTTATTGCCATTTGCTTTTTATAGTAACAATATACACACAACCCATGTAAATATTAGTCTAATCATAATGAGCAAAAAGTTAATATCAACATAAACAATATACATTGGATATCCCCCCAAAAAACCCTGCCTAAAATATTTTGCACATGGGTTCTAACATCCCATTTGTGCTCTTCATACCTAAGGCTTAACTTCCTCTGATTAGTTTGTAGAAATTCAGTATTTAACAGCTCACATAAACCTAGTACAGCATTAAAGGACACTACATCAAGATAGTTTGTGCTGTGCCCCTCCAGGCAATTGTAATACTCTATTTAAAATAAGAGATGAAGGAGTCAAACCTGTTGCAACCAATCACATGTCCCAAACCTTTTCAAATTTCTCCAGGCAGTTTCTATGTAAATATGTATATTTTTCTCTAAATAAAGTATCATTTATTTGCATTCTCCATTCACCTAATGTTGGTGGATGGGGAGCCCATTTTTGGGCTATAAGCTTATGGGCCTGAAAAAGGATCCTGACTATAGGTGTATTTTCAGGGAACAAGGATCCATCTATTATACTTAGAAGGCATATGCCATGGTCTTCCATCAAGTTTGTCTGAAACACAGAATTGATAGTAGTAATAACACCTTGCCAAAAACGGTGGAGTTTGGGGCATCTCCATAACATTTCATTTTAACAAGACTGGCTCTGGGGGCATGGCCTGAAACTGCATGTGGTAATAAGTGCTTGAGCTGAGCTCCGCCGACTAGATCCTGAATCTACCCTCCTGTCCCTCTCTTCTCGAGACATCCACCCGGTATCTTATCTGCAGTGCCTCGGTGACCCCTGGTGAGATGTCAAACAGGCCGACAGGGTCGCTAAACTTGATAGATTCTACTGCTAGGATAGAGACCTGCAAGCCAAAGATGGCGGCTCCCACTCCTCCCCCTCTACCACCCATGCGGCTGATAAGGCAGAATTCCTGGAGGCGATCACAACTTGTCAGACCTCCCTCACTACAAGGATTGAGGAGGTGAATTTTGACATCTCCCTACTCCGCCAGGATATGCAACACCTGCGGGAGAGAGTGGGTGAGTCGGAGCAATGCCTGGGACGCGTGGAGGACGCCTTCCCGCCCCTGCACGAATCATCGGATCAGGCACACCGCCTCATCGCCCAGCTACAGCAGAAACAGGTCAATTTGGAGAATCATTCAAAGCTAAACCTTCGCTTCATAGCCCTCCCGGAAGGAGAAGACCCAGCCACATTCCTGGAAGACCCGCTCATCAACACCTATGGCAAGGAGGCCTTCTTGCAATCGTTCATTGTGGAACAAGCTCACCGAATGCCTGCTCAGTGAGCACCTCCACGTGTCTTTATTGCCAAGTTTCTCAACTACAGGGATTGCGATGCTATTCTGCGACTAGCTCAGGAGAAGGGTAATATTCCCCTGCATAACCATCAGATCTTGGCATTCCCAGACTTTTCAGCGGAGGTGCAGAAGAAACATAGTCAGTTCACCGAGATTAAGCAGGATCTGCGAGTCCTCCACCTAAAGTACTCCATGCTATTCCCCGCTCATCTCCGTATGGTCGGTGAGGATTGCATACATTTTTTTTTAAGAACCGGGAGCTGCCATTGAATGGCTTGATCGATTAAATCCTGCTTGAGCCGTAAGTACTGTACAGGCACCTGCTGTGAAACTCTCCTACCTACCTATATGATGCTCCCCATGTTCCAGTATACTGGAGACACTGGACTTTTCCGTTGTTCCAGTGTGCCTCACTTGCCAACACTTTTAGGCAGCTCACTGACCGGGTTACAACAACATATTTTACACACGATAATATAATATGTTTATTCACCGCTGGTGGACATGGAACAGCTCTGGAGTTAGGTTCACATTTCACTCGCCTACCACGGGTGATAGCCCCTCCGGCGCCCAACTGCACGCAGTATTTTTCAGAGAATTTTCGCCCCCTACTGGGACACTTACCTTACAAGATTTATACACCAGTCGGTGGCCCTGGAGCCTCAGAAACCGAGCTGGTGCTTTCTTTGGGATCCTATGTTTTTTGTTTTCGGTTTTGGGACTTATGATTACACAAGTTGGGGTATGTGTAGAGCTGGGAGGATTGGGGTGTTATTTTCTTCTTTTTTACTAATGACAGTTTTCCACAATTGTGTGCTAAGTCTAACCATATATGTGCTGCCACTTACTGTTATGTTACATATCTGGTGCATTTTATTATGTACCTATTTGCCAATGCCTACTAATGGACTTCCCAGGACCAGAGTGCCTCGGTCCTACCTTACACATGTACGATGGCCGGGTTGAGATTTCTCATGTGGAATGTACGTGGTCTATACGCTGAAATGCACTGCTGCTCTGTCCTTTCACAAGACACGCAGACATTTTAGTTCTGCTCGAGACCCACGTGGAGCAGGCGCTGTGGCTTTCCTGGATTGGATGGGCATTTTATGCCACACATACATTCTACTCCAGGGGTGTCTCTGTGCTCGTGGCCAAATCAGTGTCCTTCAAAATTCAGACAGTAGTAACAGACCCCCAGGGCAGATATATTTACTTACTTGCTAAGATAGCGGGTGATTTGTTACTTATATTGGCTCCGCTTGTCATTCTCTGAAAGGAATGTTTTACTTCACAATCATGTGGACAAACAATATCTCCTGGTATGTTTTTTTTTTTTTTTATGTGATGTATAGTAGATGTGTCTCTTTGTGCATTTTTTTTTTTTTTTTGCGCAACCTCATACGGTCTTGAAATATATAAACAAAATAGGTTTAATTTGGCTGACATTGTACAAATTACTTACCAAATAAATTTCTACATGTACATATATTTCTCCAATAGACACCGGGCTCTGGATGTTAAAAAAAATTCCCTGAAGAAGGGCAACAAGCCAGAAACGTTGGGTTCATCCTAAAATAGCCTATTTGTGTCTGCACGCATTATGTAATATAATTCTTATATGTACTTCGTTGATGCACTTTTTGTAGCTCCTTGAATTAAGTATTTTTAAAATATATGTGTTTTCTAATAAAAATAGTATTTTTGATAAAACTTTTTGTTCTTGGTCACTTTTAAAGTCCCACTCACCCATGGGGGATTTTGTTCTTTCTACTATTTGGGATGTGGTGACCTCGAACTTATGACTCCATAGATCTTGGAATTCTTTTTCTATATTCAGGGTAGCAAATACCCATTTTTCCCCCTTTTTTTTCCAACATCTATGAAATCAATTTTTCACTATTTGTTTATTCTGTAGACAGTTTTTGCATTACGCATGATCATACTATACATAGCACACATACGTTTCTAATTTCCAACCAATACCATGTTTAAGACTAAGGATTTTGAGGGTCTTATGACCAAATACAGAGAACAGGGAAAGAAGGAAGCACAGGAATCCGAAATGATGGCCCTTTTTTCACAGCTCTCTAAATTAGTTGAGAGAAAAGCCCACCTTCTTTAGCATGTCAATGGTTTCGACCAATACATAAAATATGATATAAATCCATTTGAATTACGTATCCAAATATTTCCAAACTTTGACACCATAGAGACATGTTCAAAAAAAGATGGGAAAATAATCTGCAACAATGCAGTAAAGTTATGATGAAATTGTTAACAGAGGAATGCCTCAAACATATTGCTCTTTTAAACAATGATATAGACCAAATTTATACACAGTTAAAATCTTTTGAAAAATTTGAGGACTATTCCAATCAGGAAGATAGCATTAGAACTAATTTAGACCAATTAGCTAAGGACCCTTTGTCTATGAAAGAACAAAAATTCTGGAGAGATAAGGTGGGCTTTCAGGAGAGAAAAGCATACCGTTGGTATAATGCCAATAAGAATATTCGTTCATATTCCAAAAATAATTTTACTCAAGGGGCTAAGGGGAAAAGGGGTTCCAATACTTCGCTTAATTCCTTTATTTCATCCTCTTTGCAGTCTACTTTTGGAAATAAAAAGAAAAAAACACAGAAAAACAAATGGAAATCACCAAATAAAGAACCACAACTTTCAAAAAACGTATGGTGGAGGCCTCTTCAAATGCATAATCCTCACACCCATCTAAGAATCCTGTAGGTACACAGGTAACTGATTCACGTGTTAGCCCCTCTGGGCAATCTGTCTCCTGTTTTCCTCTATTACAAACCACAGATATTGACTCTAGGGATATTTCTGGCCCTATTGCAGCTAACGATTTCTCCCAGAGCCATAATCGAGATCTTACTCTCTCATAGCTCCATTCCAATTCTACAAGTGCAAACATTTTGAATGTTATTTTGATTATGTTTTATCACATGATGAAATGTCTGTTCTGTTAAAGGGTCTTTCTTTTTGTCCAGAATCAGACACAGACAAATTCGAAATTGTTAAAGATTTTCGCGAGAAAACTCATGCTGAAGACTATGTATAATAAAGACACTCCACCTATCCAACAGGAGAAGACTCAGAATGAAATGGACATTGATAATTGAATTGAATTGGCTGATGAACAAGATGGCCTAGACCTGATTGATAGGATTGACCTAGAAATTCTCCTCGACGTAATCATCACTGCCAAAGAGGAGAAAAAAAATCAGTAATTAAATCTACGCTTAAAAAGAAATCTGCCAAGTTCCCCCACTCAGCTCCAATATCAACTTAGGCGCCTTTTTGGCTATGACCACTAGAGACATAAACAAACTCAGTGTTCGTTCGGGTACCCCCTTCAATACATCAGTAGGAGAAAAGGCGGCTTTAATCAACCTAACTAATCAAACCCAACTTACTATAAAGCCAGCTGACAAGGGTGGGAATATCGCTATAATGACCAATTTACAATACAAAAATATGTGTCTAAAAATCTTGAATAACAAGTCATGGTATAGACCAATCTTGAGATCCCTGATAGAAAAATATGATAAAGAATTTTATGTATTGGTAGACAACGCTTATTCCAATAATATGATTGATAAACAAATCTGGGATTTTATACGTACCCCTCATCCAAAGCTACCAACCTTCTATAGTTTGCCAAAGATTCACAAAAACAAAAATAACCCCCCAGGACGACCCATAGTCTCTGGGTGTGGGGCCTTGACGGAAAACTTAATTAAATTCATAGACGAACAAATCAGGCCATAAGTTATGAACTTACCTTCATATATCAGGGATACTCTGCATCTTCTTCAAAATTTAGAAGAAATGGTATTGCCGCCTGCTGCCCTGCTGGTGGCAGTTGATGTTAAAGCTTTATATAGCTCCACCCCCCACCAGCAGGGCATCAATGCGATTAGTCATACCATTTCTCAGTCACATAAAGACAATCGCCTGTTTAACGAATGTATTCTTTCAGAATTGGAATTTATATTGGTCCATAACACTTTTTCATTTGATGGTTCCCACTACCTCCAGGTACAGGGTGTGGCTATGGGGACCTGTTGTGCCCCCTTATATGCCAACCTGTACCTGGGGGAGGGGGAACAGGCCTTTTTGACGGATGACAACTACTCCCATCTAACCGAAAAGATACTGAGTTGTTATCGCTATATAGACAGTATTTTGATTGTCGGGGGGGGGGCAACTATTGAATGATTGTATTTCAGCCATGAATGAAAACTCATGTAACTTAAACTTCACCATGACTCACAGTACTTCAGAAATACATTTTTCGGATATTACAATTTGCAAACTAGAAGATGGCACACTTGCTACCTCCCTATATCGTAAGGAGACAGCAAGTAACACCATACTCCACGCTAGCAGTGCCCATCTGGCACCATTAATTAAATCTATTCCCTATGGCCAATTTCTTAGAGTCCGCCAGAACTGTTCAGATGAGATTAAATTTTGTGAAGAGGCAAACAAATTAGGAGACAGACTGTTACTAAGAGTATACTCTCCTATATGCCTTAAAAGGGCCTTTAAGAGGGCCAATTCTAGACCAAGACATGATTTGTTATTTAACAAACATGTCCCGGGCAATTCCGATACGAGACAGTCTAACGATGTTAGAATTATCACACATTACACCAGACAACACAAACAAATAGAGGCCATACTGGCATTTATTATGTATTGACCCCCTATTAGGTCCTTTTGTTACAAACAGGCCCTCTATCACTTATCGCAGAACAAAGTCCTTAAAGGACATATTCACACAAAGCAAATTCACCGGAGAATTTCGCAATGATCCATGCAGACGTTTGGGTACATTCCGATGCGGTGGTTGCAACCACTGTAAATACATGTACATTGGAAATAACAGTAAACTGCCCAATGGTGAGAATTTTAAACTAGCACATTTTGCTAACTGTAAAACAACTGGAGTGGTCTATATGCTGTGCCAGTGTGGATCTTTCTACATTGGTAAAACCAAACAAGAATTCCACAAAAGAGCGTATAGACATATTCTTAGCATAAAAAAATCTAATTCTAATCTTCCATTGGGCAGACATGTCAGAGATGTCCATGACAGCAAAATTCCCCAAGTAAAGTTTCTAATTTTGGATAGAATACATCCCAGCACCTGAGGGGGCGACTGGAATAGGATTTTGTTGCAACTTGAAACTCGCTGGATAATAAATTTAAATGCCACATTACCACCAGGTCTGAATGACATGGTCAGTTACCGTCCATTTTTGGAAGGCATTTCTTCTGGTGGATGGGAGGAATAGAAATATAGTTCTTCTTCTTTCTCTTTTTCTTTTTCTTCCCTTCTTGTAACCATTGGATTAGTGGTATCTCTCTTTCCTCTTTTCTCTCTCTCCTTTTCTTTTTTCTCCTTTTTTCCTATATTTCTTCTCTTCATCATCAGAAAAATACGTTTTGCTATGCGGCTTTGCTCTTTCTAAACAAATTTATATGACATTGATAATTACATCTGTACTGATTCTCTCTCTTTTATTGCGGCCTCCTTTTTTCCCCTTTTTTCGTTTGTTTCTCCTTCCTCTGCTTCCTGTTTTTTCCTTTTTGGTTTAAATACTAGTCTGCTTGTATAGTCTCCCCCCTTTTAGCGTGTTTTCACTTTAACTCCCCACCTGGCACACCCAGGGGATATTCGGCGTGCGTTAGCAATGAGATGCCCCTTTTTTATTCCAGATACTCTGACATGATCTAGCTCTATTGAGCTGTGACCGTGGTCCTTGTGCTTGGTTTTGCGCCGGTGTCCCCTACGCGCAGGGCCCCATCACTTCACTTTGGGGCGGTGTTCTGCACTTTGGGGACAGTTGGTCCATACACCATGGACTTTGCGCATGCCCGGTGGCCTATGTGACACCGCCAAACGTGCATGTGACGTCATTTCCCCATCCCACATGCGCACTCATCAGGGGGTATTTATCGGAGCCGTTCACAGCATGTAAACACAGCTGCGACAGCTCTGATCACCTGCACGTTACACGGCGCCATATCCATATAGGTAAGCATAAACCGTCCTCTATGTTTATGGGCTTACATTGTTTGAACCACTGGCTGCCTAATTAAATGCTTACTTATACAATTATATGTACCATCACAGGTATACTGCCTGAGCTGGAAATATATTATATCTCCAGCTGGCCCATATACATTGGAAGCTCCTTCTCTGTGCGGTGACAGTCCTGATATTTTATCCCATTGGGTATGTATTATCCTATGGGGTTTGCTTGGATTTTTTTATATCTGTGTGATTTATGTCCACAATTTATTGGTGCACACACTTTATTGGTGCACACACTTTATTTCCACCCTTTTCAGATCATTTGATCTGATCCAAGCTCTTGGTATGTTTGGACCTTCACTGGCGGATCTGTGTCGGGCGCCTTGGGATCACATACAAGTAGCCTCCTCTTGTCATTTTCTAAAAGGAATTTTTTACTTCCTAATCATTTGGACAAACATTATATCCTTGTATGTTTTTTTTTATGTGATGTATAGTAGATGTATTATATGTATTTTTTTTTTTTTTGCGCAACCTCCTACTGTCTTGAAATATATAAACAAAATTTATTTTGCTGACATTTTTTGTACAAATTACTTACCAAATAATTTTCTACATGTACATATATTTCTCCAATAGACACCGGGCTCTGGATGTTAAAAAAACCCTTTTTGATAAAACTTTTTGTTCTTGGTCACTTTTAAAGTCTGACCCACCCATGGGGGATTTTGTTCTTTCTGCTATTTGGGATGTGGTGACCTCGAACTTATGACTCCATAGATCTTGGAATTCTTTTTCCAAATCCTAAAATGAGATAAGTGTTGTTAAGGAATAAGAAGTGTCCCGAAGAAAGATAAGGGCATCATCCGCATATAGGACTATTTTTATTTTTTTTGGGGTGCCTCCTTAACAAGTTGTGTGCTATGGAGGCGCCTGTGCGAGTGTGCTCCGGATCTGAGCTGCATGTGTCTACAGACACACACAGCTCTGGTAAACCATGCCCCGCTTCCTCCTCACAGTGGTTTGACCAACAGCAGCAGGAGTCAATGGCTCCCGCTGCCCTTAGTGTCTCCTGTGAGACCAGGTGGAGGGGAAAGCCGTGCTGCAGCCAAGACCTCACTGGATTGTGAGAGGAGCCAGGTAAGTGTTTAGGGATGTGGAAAACGGTTGCTAGGGTGTTTTTTTAGCTTAATGCTGTAAAAAAACAGACTTTGGAGGCATTTTAAGCTTGTAAAAATACATGATGTCATTAAAAATAAGATATTTTTATCTTATTAAATGAAATGTAGCTTCCTTCTAGCTGTATACAGCTACATAAAAAAAAAAAAAAAAACGCTTTGAAAAAAAAAAAAAAATTATGATTTCTTTTTGGCTCACATTTGGTTATACAATATGTTCAAACCTGTTTTGAGAATAACTTGAAAGTACGGTTTAGTATAACATATGCATAATGAGAATTCCATCTACCCTGGGACTCTAATGCTACAGAATTCTAACAAAAATAACTGTTTGGATAAATAATGCAGCAATATTGATTGCAGTGTGTAGTTGATATGCTATACACTGGATATAGAGATTGCTGAGCTTTGTTTAAAGGCTTTTAATGAAAATAACAGGTGTGAATTACAATGGTAAAAGGAAATGATTGTTGCTTGTCTTCCTTTATAGCCAAACCTTAAATCCTAGCCCTTAATCTCCCAGAATGAGATACATGTCTACAGAAACATGAGCAAATAATAAGTACTTTAATATGACATTCTCAGTGTAGACAGTGATAAATTTACTTGATAGTTGAAACTGTATGTGAAGTCGAACAATAAACTTCTCTTAATTTCTGCCTTTTGCTCTGTAAGGCTAAAGCCTAGCACACACGGGCCGTATGTCGGCCGACATCAGCCGGTTCAAAAAAAAAAACGGACAACATTCAACCTGTGTGTATAGCAGTAGGTCCGACAGAAGCTGAACAAGCATGCTGGAAAACCAGTTGCCAGCTGGCTCCCGATTAGCGCTCAGAATGCAATAGAACAGCAGGGGAGATCGCTGTACTAACATTGGATTGTTGTACCAGGCTTAAAGTGATTTTAAAGTCTCGTTTTTCTTCAATAAAAATAACAAATATATTCTACTTACCTGCTCTGTTGCAGTGGATTTGCACAGAGAAGCCTGGATCCTCCTCTTTTCGGGTCCCTCTTCTGTGCTCCTGGCCCCTCCCTCCTGTTAAGTGCCCCCACAGCAAGCAGCTTGCTATGGAGGCACCGGAGCCAAGTCACAGCTTCCTATGAATAAAAATTATATATACAGTATCATACCTCACTCTAAACCATAAAACACATAAAAAAATAATTAAATTGGAATGTCCATATAAATTCACGTTGAATAGCTATAAACATCCATATAAACCACCACCAAAATCTTCAATTGGATGAAACTGTGATGAGTCTTTAGTTGCTAGATGTGATAAGTTCCATCTTCCATCAGAATCAAGCAAACATCCTACTCACCAGAACGTTACATATTACAGTGGGGCAAAAAAGTATTTAGTCAGCCACCAATTGTGTAAGTTCTCCCACTTAAAAAGATGAGAGAGGCCTGTAATTGTCATCATAGGTATACCTCAACTATGAGAGACAAAATGTGGAAACAAATCCAGACAATCACATTGTCTGATTTTTGAAAGAATTTATTTGCAAATTATGGAGGAAAATAAATATTTTGTCAATATCAAAAGTTCATCTCAATACTTTGTTATATATCCTTTGTTGGCAATGACAGAGGTCAAACGTTTTCTGTAAGTCTTCACAAGGTTTTCACACACTGTTGCTGGTATGTTGGCCCATTCCATGCAGATCTCCTCTAGAGCAGTGATGTTTTGCTGCTGTCGCTGGGCAACACGGACTTTCAACTCCCTCCAAAGGTTTTCTATGGGGTTGAGATCTGGAGACTGGCTAGGCCACTCCAGGACCTTAAAATGCTTCTTACGAAGCCACTCCTTCGTTGCCCGGGCAGTGTGTTTGGGATCATTGTCATGCTGAAAGACCCTGCCACATTTCATCTTCAATGCCCTTGCTGATGGGAGGAGGTTTGCACTCAAAATCTCATGATACATGGCCCCGTTCATTCTTTCATGTACACGGATCAGTCGTCCTGTTCCCTTTGCAGAGAAATAGCCCCAAAGCATGATGTTGCCACCCCATGCTTCACA
This sequence comes from Aquarana catesbeiana, assembly GCF_042186555.1. Taxonomy (NCBI): domain Eukaryota; kingdom Metazoa; phylum Chordata; class Amphibia; order Anura; family Ranidae; genus Aquarana; species Aquarana catesbeiana. The sequence goes on along the minus strand of NC_133332.1, from coordinate 104,472,044 downwards.
GTAGGTATGGTGTTCTTTGGTTGCAACTCAACATTCTCTCTCCTCCAAACACGACGAGTTGTGTTTCTACCAAACAGTTCTATTTTGGTTTCACCTGACCATATGACATTCTCCCAGTCCTCTTCTGGATCATCCAAATGCTCTCTAGCAACATGTACTGGCTTAAGCAGGGGGACACGTCTGGCACTGCAGGATCTGAGTCCCTGGTGGCGTAGTGTGTTACTGATGGTAGCCTTTGTTACGTTGGACCCAGCTCTCTGCGGGTCATTCACTAGGTCCCCTTGTTTGGTTCTGGGATTTTTGCTCACCGTTCCTTGTTATTTCCTTTTTGGTTTAAATACTAGTCTGCTTGTATGGTCTTCCCCCCTTTTGGCGTGTTTTCACTTTAATTCCCCACCTGGCACACCCAGGGAATATTCGGCGCGCGTTAGTGATGAGATGCCCCTTTTTTATTCCAGATACTCTGACACGATCGAGCTCTATTGAGCTCTGACCGTGGTCCTTGTGCTTGGTTTTGTGCCGGTGTCCACTAAGCTCAGGGTCCCGTCACTTAACTTTGGGGTGGTGTTCTGCGCTTTGGAGACAGTTGGTCCATACACCATGGACTTTGCGCATGCCCGGTGGCCTATGTGACACCGCCAAACGTGCATGTGACGTCATTTCCCCATCGCGCATGCACACTCATCAGGGGGTATTTATTGGAGCCGTTCACAGCTCTGATCACCTGCACGTTACACGGCGCCATATCCATATAGGTAAGCATATACCATCCTCTATGTTTATGGGCTTACATTGTTTGAACCACTGGCTGCCTAATTAAATGCTTACCTATACAATTATATGTACCATCACAGGTATACTGCCTGAGCTGGAAATATATTATATCTCCAGTTGGCCCATATACATTGGAAGCGCCTTCTCTGTGCGGTGACAGTCCTGATATTTTATCCTCTTGGGTATGTATTATCCTATGGGGGTTTGCTTGGATTTTTTATATCTGTGTGATTTATGTCCACAAATTATTGGTGCACACTTTATTTTCATCCTTTTCAGATCATTTAATCTGATCCAAGCCCTTGGTCTGTTTGGACCTTCGCTGGGGGATCTGTGTCGGGCGCCTTGGGATCACATACAAGCAGCCTCCTCTTGTCATTTTCTAAAAGGAATTTTTTACTTCCCAATCATGTGGACAAACATTATCTCCTGGTATGTTTTTTTATGTGATGTATAGTAGATGTGTTTCTATATATATTTTTGTTTTTTTTTGCGCAACCTCCTACTGTCTTGAAATATATAAACAAAATTCATTTTGCTGACATTTTTTGTACAAATTACTTACCAAATAATTTTCTACATGTACATATATTTCTCCAAGAGACACCGGGTTCTGGATGTTAAAAAAACCCTTTTTGATTAAACTTTTTGTTCTTGGTCACTTTTAAAGTCCGACCCACCCATGGGGAATTTAGTTCTTTCTACTATTTGGGATGTGGTGGTCTTATTTTCCACCATAATTTGCAAATAAATTCTTTCAAAAATCAAACAATGTGATTGGATTTGTTTCCACATTTTGTCTCTCATAGTTGAGGTATACCTATGATGACAATTACAGGCCTCTCCCATCTTTTTAAGTGGGAGAACTTGCACAATTGGTGGCTGACTAAATACTTTTTTGCACCACTGTATATAGTTACATAGTAGGTGAGGTCGAAAAAAGACACAAGTCCATCAAGTCCAATCTATGTGTGTGATTATATGTCAGTATTAGCTTGTATATCCCTGTATGTTGTGGTCGTTCAGGTGCTTATCTAATAGTTTCTTGAAACTATCGATGTTCCCCACTGAGACCACTGCCTGTGGAAGGGAATTCCACATCCTTGCCGCTCTTACAGTAAAGAACCCTCTACGTAGTTTAAGGTTAACCGCTTTTCTTCTCATTTTAATGAGTGGCCACGAGTGTTGTTATACTCCCTTCCACGAAAAAGTTTTATCCCTATTGTGGGGTCACCAGTACGGTATTTGTAAATTTAAATCATATCCCCTCTCAAGTGTCTCTTCTCCAGAGAGAATAAGTTCAGTGCTCACAACCTTTCCTCATAACTAATATCCTCTAGACCCTTTATTAGCTTTGTTGCCCTTCTTTGTACTCGCTCCATTTCCAGTACATCCTTCCTGAGGACTGGTGCCCAAAACTGGACAGCATACTCTAGGTGCGGCCGGACCAGAGTCTTGTAGAGCGGGAGAATTATTGTTTTATCTCTGGAATTAATCCCCTTTTGAATGCATGCCAATATTCTGTTTGCTTTGTTAGCAGCAGCTTGGCATTGCATGCCATTGCTGAGCCTATCATCTACTAGGACCCCCAGGCCAGCCAAATGCATTATTTGACATTTTTCTACAATGAACTTCATTTGCCATGTAGTTGCCCACCCCATTAATTTGTTCAGATCTTTTTGCAAGGTTTCCACATCCTGTGGAGCGGTTATTGCCCTGCTTAGCTTAATATCATCCGCAAATACAGAGATTGAACTGTTTACCCCATCCTCCAGGTAGTTTATGAACAAATTAAACAGGATTGGTCCCAGCACAGAACCCCAGGGGACCCCACTACCCACCCCTGACCATTCAGAGTACTCCCCATTTATCACCACCCTCTGAATTCCCCCTTGAAGACAGTTTTCAATCCATGTACTCACCCTATGGTCCATGCCAACAGACCTTATTTTGTGCAGTAAACGTTTATGGAGAACTGTGTCAAATGCTTTTGCAAAATCCAGATACACCACGTCTATGGGCCTTCCTTTATCTAGATGGCAACTCCCCTCCTCATAGAAGGTTAATAGATTGGGTTGGCAAGAACGATTCTTCATGAATCCCTGCTGATTACTGCTAATGATACCGTTCTCATTACAAAAATCTTGTATATAGTCCCTTATCATCCCCTCCAAGAGTTTACATACTATTGATGTTAGGCTAACTGGCCTATAATTCCCAGGGATGTATTTTGGGCCCTTTTTAAATATTGGTGCTACATTGGCTTTTCTCCAATCAGCTGGTACCATTCCAGTCAGTAGACTGTCAGTAAAAATTAGGAACAATGGTCTGGCAATTATTTGACTGAGTTCCCTAAGTACTCTTAGGTGCAAGCCATCTGGTACCAGTGATTTATTAATGTTAAGTTTCCCAAGTCTAATTTTAATTCTGTTTTGCAGTTTTGGTTACTGAAGCCCCCCGATTCCCTCGTGAAGACCGAGGAGAAGAATAAATTCAATACCTTTGCCATCTTCCCATCCTTTGTAACCAGGTGTTCTTCCTCATTCTTTATGGGGACAATATGGTCTGTCCTCCCTTTTTTACTGTTTACATACTTAAAGAATTTCTTGGGATTTTTTTTGCTCTCCTCAGCTATGTGTCTTTCATGTTCTATCTTCGCTGTCTTTATTGCACCCTTACATTTCTTGTTGCATTCTTTATAAAGTCTAAATGCTGAGGATGATCCCTCAACCTTGTATTTTTTGAAGGCCTTCTCCTTTGCCTTTATATGCATTTTTACATTGGAGTTAAGCCATCCAGGACTTTTGTTCGCTCTTTTAAATTTATTACCCAATGGGTTGCATTGGCTAATGCCCTTATTTAATATGCTCTTAAAGCAAACCCATCTCTCTTCCGTGTTCTTTGTTCCTAAGATTTTATCCCAATTTATGCCTTCTAGCAAGGTTCGTAGTTTAGGAACGTTGGCTCTTTTGAAATTCAGTGTCTTTGTATTCCCCTTATGTTTCCTATTTGTGTAATTTATACTGAAGCCAATTGACTTGTGATCGCTGTTACCTAAATTGCCCCCTATATCCACATCTGTGATCAGGTCTGTATTGTTGGTAATCAGTAGATCCAGTAATGCTTTATTTCTAGTTGGTGTGTCTACCATCTGACCCATAAAATTGTCCTGAAAAACATTTAGGAACTGGCGAGCCTTAGATGGTTCCCTCCGCCCAGTCTATGTTTGGATAATTAAGATTCCCCATTATGATAACACTTCCCATCCTTGCTGCTAATCCAGTTTGTGATAGGAGATCTGTCTCCCCTTCCTCCCTCAGGTTAGGGGGCCTATAGCATTCTCCCAGTATTATTTTCCCCTTAGCTTCATCCCTTTGGAGCTCCCTGCATAAGGATACAACCTCCTCCCTAGCTCCCTTAGTGATGTCATTTCTCACATTCACTTGTACATTATTCTTGATATATAGGCATACCCCTCCCCCTTTTTTACCCTCTCTATCCTTGCGATAAAGGGTATACCCTAGAATGGTTGCCAGCCAATCATGAGAGCTGTTGAACCAGTTCTCTGAAATTCCCACAAAATCCAAATCCTCCTCGTACAACAGTATCTCCGTTAAATGCATAGCATAGCAACCCATTATGCTTTACCTTTGCAGGGAAATAAAGAGGAAGTAAAACCCATCAGGGTTTACTTCCTCTTTAAGCAGTTAATAGGCAGATAACACATCACAAAATGCAGGCATACTGTGAGTGTGTTTGCCATGTGAGCTTTCTGGAATAGACTCTCTCAATTTCGCTCATTAAGCTGCTTAAACAGATAAAAAAAGAATAAAAAAGTGGATACTTTTTCCATTATTTAGAGGTTTTTTGTTGAGTGTATTTAGAATACTTTAGTTTAGTTTGTTTATGGACCAATGTACAAAGGGATCAAGGCTTCACCAAAAAAATACAACTGCATTAAAAAAAAAAAATACACACATTTATTAATCAGAGTGGTGTGCTTTACAAATGTGCTTAGCGCTCCGCTTGCTTTGGTACTCTGAGACAAGCAGAGTGCTATAAACTTCCTGCCGACCAAGTAACACATACAGTGGGGACGGAAAGTATTCAGACCCCCTTAAATTTTTGACTCTTTGTTATATTGCAGCCATTTGCTAAAATCATTTAAGATCTCTTATAATTTCCTCATTAATGTACACACAACACCCCATATTGACAGAAAAACACAGAATTGTTGACATTTTTGCAGATTTATTAGAAAAGAAAAACTGAAATATCACATGGTCCTAAGTATTCAGACCCTTCGCTCAGTATTTAGTAGAAGCACCCCTTTGATCTAATTCAGAAATTAGTCTTTTTGGGAAAGATGCAACAAGTTTTTCACACCTGGATTTGGGGTTCCTCTGCCATTCCTACTTGCAGATCCTCTCTAGTTCTGTCAGGTTGGATGGTAAACGTTGGTTGACAGCCATTTTTAGGTCTTTCCAGAGATGCTCAATTGGGTTTAAGTCAGGGCTCTGGCTGGGCCATTCAAGAACAGTCACGGAGTTGTTGTGAAGCCACTCCATTATTTTATCTGTGTCCTTAGGGTCATTGTCTTGTTGGAAGGTAAACCATCGGCCCAGTCTGAGGTCCTGAGCACTCTGGAGAAGGTTTTCGTCAAGGATATCCCTGTACTTGGCCTCATTTATCTTTCTCTCAATTGCACCCCCATAGCATGATGCTGCCACCACCAGCTTCACTGTTGGGACGGTATTGGACAGGTGATGAGCAGTTCCTGGTTTTCTATACACATACTGCTTAGAATTAGGGCCAAAAAGTTCTATCTTGGTCTCATCAGACCAAAGAATCTTATTTCTCACCATCTTGGAGTCCTTCAGGTGTTTTTTAGCAAACTCCATGTGGGCTTTCATGTGTCTTGCACTGAGGAGAGGCTTCCATCGGACCACTCTGCCATAAAGCCCCGACTCGTGGAGGGCTGCAGTGATGGTTGACAGTCTACAACTCTCTCCCATCTCCCAACTGCATCTCTGGAGCTTAGCCACAGTGATCTTTGGGTTCTTCTTTACCTCTCTCACCAAGGCTCTTCTCCCCCGATAGCTCAGTTTGGAAAGACGGCCAGCTCTAGGAAGGGTTCTGGTCATCCCAAAAGTCTTCCATTGAAGGATTATGGAGGCCACTGTGCTCTTAGGAACCTTAAGTGCAGCAGAAATTTTTTTGTAACCTTGGCCAGATCTGTGCCTTGCCACAATTCTGTCTCTGAGCTATTCAGGCAGTTCCTTTGACCTCATGATTCTCATTTGCTCTGACATGCACTGTGAGCTATAAGGTCTTATATAGACAGGTGTGTGGCTTTCCTAATCAAGTTCAATCAGTATAATCAAACACAGCTGGGCTCAAATGAAGGTATAGAACCAACTCAAGGATGATCAGAAGAAATGGACAGCACCTGAGTTAAATATATGAGTGTCACAGCAAAGGGTATGAATACTTAGGACCATGTGATATTTCAGTTTTTCTTTTTTTAATAAATCTGCAAAAATGTCAACAATTCTGTGTTTTTCTGGCAATATGGGTTGCTGTGTGTACATTAATGAGGAAAAAAATTAACTTAAATGATTTTAGCAAATGGCTACAATATAACAAAGAGTGAAAATTTTAAGGGAGTCTGAATACTTTCCGTCCCCACTGTATATACGGCAGCAAGAAAAGTGGGCCTTAACTCTCAACCACTGCATACATGCATCCATGGCACACCCAGCACACTGACCTAGCTGTCACTGACAGTTCTAAGTCAAGGCTTCTAACTGAGAGCAAGCATAATGGGCTCGGATTATGTGACTGCTGTGAGAGCTGATCACAATGCTGACAGGATCCTGGAATTTAAGACAACTTAAAGGGCTAAACGACGTTATGGCCTTGTTCACATGGGCGTACTTAAGCGTATACCCATGTAAAGAGTTGTGTTTTGACTGGACTGAATGCACATGTAGGTGGGGTGCAGCGTGTTGCGGCAACACTAATTCACACAGTCAGGTGCAATGAAAGACTTGTATTGAAATAACACAGCAACAGTTCATAACTAATGCAGTGGGAAGGCTACCCAACTGGGTGCACTTCCAGTAATGTGAAGAGAGTGAGTATCAGCCGGACTTACAGCATATGTAAAGAGAGCATAATGTGGCCTGGCCATCTCGTGTCCATGTTGACAAATGGAGTTGCAACCCTATGCTTTCCCTCCTCATCAGGAACCTTTCCCTGATGCTAGTACTTTCTCTAACAGGCAGGGTACCTGTCCTTACTCTACCAACTCGCAAATGTGTGCCAAACCTGAAATCCAGAGCCCTAAATAGGCTCTGCCTAACCCAAGATGGCTGCCAGAGTCACATGGGGAGGCAGTGCCCAACTGGATTTCTTCCCCAGTGACCCAGGAAATCATAGAGGAACTTGCCGATAAGCACCAGCTGCAGTGGAGAAAGTAGATTGCCCCTTCCTATATGCAGATGAAGAAAAAAAACAGATGAGGAGTCTGGTCACATGACTTCACATGGCCTCTCCACCTTTCATGGAGTTGAATGAGACATAAAATACAGGCTGTGGAGTAACTCTGTGGTACACAAAGCACTCTTAATGTTCTTTTTTATATGTGTATTGTCCCTTTAAATTTGTATTTTACTTTTATTCCATCCTTTTCTCTTCATGTAAAAATCGTAAAATAATAGGTCTAAAGAGGGGCTGTTTTGACAGGTTCAGGATAATTGAAAAGAGCTCCTTAACCCTTGAGAATCAATTTAAAAGGCAATCCCCCCCCCCCCCCCCAATAATACTAAATGAAAATAAAATCTTAATGTTTTTCTAAACTCAGGACCCTGCATTCACTATATCTGGTCTCCCAGAGTACACAGAACATGGAAATGCAATAGTTTTAGTAAATATAAACTGCTAAATACTTTTTCTCATTAGCAGTTGGAGCAGTCCTGTGACTTCTATCAGTGTCTGGTTAGCTTGTGGAAGGAGTTTTCATTCTCCCCTGATTGTCCTATGAGGATGCAGGACCCCTGACCCTCTGGTTGATTGGCCCTGTGCTGATCACATGCACTCTCCCAAAAAAAAGAAATTCTACCAATACACACCATACTGAGAATGTGCAGAGTGACTCCAAGGCTCTGTACTATCAGGAGATATATTGGGGACTCTGGAAGGCAGAGGATTAACCCCTTAGGTTGCACAGTGAGTATAACAAGCATGCTTTACAGCATATAAAGATTGCTTTTACTGTTGTGGGTTTAGTAACACTTTAATTTTACTGGTTGACTCATTTCACTTAAAAAAGTATTCTTCGTATTGAAGAAGAGGTCAGAGACTGTAAACAGAAAGCCCAACTAATGTACAGTAAGGGGGTTTCGTGAACAGGTAAGGGATTCTAAAAATGTTACTTTTTTTGTGCCATGAACTTCCTTCGGTCCCTTTTATCCACAAGATCATACATATATTTGTCATGGTAGCAATTTGATTCTCTGGTTACACTATCAGAGCAATGACCTTCACCGGTAGACAAGCTATTAATAGGCCCATCATTTACTTCCCATTTGCTAGTAAACCTCAGCCACAAAACACATAAGCCTGGGGATAATCCCATAAATTTTAACTGACTCCAATATGTTTCTGTGGATAAATCAATCATGTTGACTGAAATGATATCACTTTGTAATAAAATGATCTTCTATTCTGTACGGTATGACTGTATAGATTACCCACAGATTAAGTTGCCTTTATTATGTTCTGTGTAAAAGATATATATTGAGTCCTGTGTCAGTTGAATTATGCATTGCCTGTGTTTAGATGTCCAAAGCATACTTTGTAACATCAGTATTTGTATGTCACTTAATAAAGGAATTTGATAAAGAAGGGTTTAAAGTGGAAGTAAAGTCATTTCTTTTACTTTTACCTACAGGTAAGCCTATAATAAGGCTTATCTGTAGGTATAGTGAATATCTCCTAAACTTTCACTGTTCGGGAGATATTCACACTGCAGGCAGCTAGTGACGTCACCTGCACATGCGCTCTGAAGGGATTGCATACCCGTGCCGTCTCTTCAGAACTCGTGCCTTGGCCAAGACTCCCACACGCATGTGTGAGAGTGATGTCATCGTGTCTCGGCCAATCAGATGGCCAGAGCATGCAAACTCAGAAGGAAGACCGGGTAAAGATGGAAGCCCTGTCAGCGGTGACAGCATGCTGCTGGAGGGCTTACATAGTTACATAGTAGGTGAGGTTGAAAAAAGACACAAGTCCATCAAGTCCAACCTATGTGTGATTATGTGTCAGTATTACATTGTATATCCCTGTATATTGCGGTCATTCAGGTGCTATTCTAATAGTTTCTTGAAGCTATCGATGCTCCCCGCTGAGACCACCGCCTGTGGAAGGGAATTCCACATCCTTGCCGCTCTTACAGTAAAGAATCCTTTACATAGTTTAAGGTTAAACCTCTTTTCTTCTAATTTTAATGAGTGGCCACGAGTCTTGTTAAACTCTCTTCTGCGAAAAAGTTTTATTTCTATTGTAGGGTCACCAGAACGGTATTTGTATATTGAAATCATATCCCCTCTCAAGTGTCTCTTCTGCAGAGAGAATACGTTTAGTGCTTGCAACCTTTCCTCATAACTAATATCCTCCAGACCCTTTATTAGCTTTGTTGCCCTTCTTTGTACTCGCTCCATTTCCAGTACATCCTTCCTGAGGACTGGTGCCCAGAACTGGACAGCATACTCCAGGTACGGCCGGACCAGAGTCTTGTAGAGTGGGAGAATTATAGTTTTATCTCTGGAGTTGATCCCCTTTTTAATGCATGCCAATATTCTGTTTGCTTTGTTAGCAGCAGCTTGGCGTTGCATGCCATTGCTGAGCCTATCATCTACTAGGACCCCCAGGTCCTTTTCCATCCTAGATTCCCCTAGAGGTTCTCCCCCCAGTTTATAGATTGCATTCATATTTTTACCACCCAAATGCATTATTTTACATTTTTCTACATTGAACTTAATTTGCCATGTAGTTGCCCACCCCATTAATTTGTTCAGATCTTTTTGCAAGGTTTCCACATCCTGCGGGGAAGTTATTGCCCTGCTTAGCTTAGTATCGTCCGCAAATACAGAGATTGTTTATCCCATCCTCCAGGTAATTTATGAACAAATTAAATAGGATTGGTCCTAGCACATTATGCCATTGTCTTGCAGAGTTTATTTATTTATTTTTTTTTATACCTGCGGTTTACTACCCCTTTAAGTATAATTAAAATATGCATAGCTGTTTATTTGGGATCATATTTTAACATTACCTTTTAATAATTTTTTTAGGCTTCTTTACGAACTTCTTCCTCTAATTTCAATATTAGCTGAAGGGCTAAACCAGTGGTCTCCAAACTGCAACCCGGGGGCTGGATGCGGCCCTTAGTCTGGCTTTATCAGGCCCTTGGGGCACTTTTCCTTTCACTGATACAAGGCACTATTTCTCCCACTGACACTAAAAATGGGGCAATATTTCTGCTACTGACATCAACAGTGGGGCACTATTTCTCCCATTGACACCAACAATGGGGCACTATTCCTCCCATTGACACCAATAATAGGGCACTATTCCTCAAACGGACACCAACGATGGGGCACTATTCCTCCCACTGACACCAGCGATGGGGTCCTATTCCTCCCCCTAATATCAATGATGCATTGTTTACTTTCACTGATGCCAGGACAAGTTCTACTCCCAATGGACACAGTCTGGCCCCCCTAAAGTCTGGAGACAGTAAACTGGCCCTTTTGTTTAGAAAGTTTGGAAACCCCTGGACTAAACATAAAGTCAGACACATCCTTGTCTTGTTCAAATGTTTTATTGAAGTATAACAAAATGCATGTCAAAACACACATCAAAAAGATCATACCAAAGAGTTGCAATATATACACCATCAACAAATAGCGCACATGAAGAACAACAAGGAAGAGGCGGTGTCCAGATTTGTTGATCCATACAGTGACACATCCTTGTCTATGCACAGTTTAGTCATGGCTGCTATAAGCTCCACTGTGCATGGCCTGCAGTTATAAAATCTAAGGTGACCTCAATGTTCATTTGTGTTTGACATATTCAGAGGCTCTTTTGAGAACAGATCACCCCTCAAATCAGAAAAATCAGAATCAGGCTGGAAGATGGGAGAGGCTGATATGTATGGTAAAATGAATAATAATGACATGGAGTAAAGGCACATCACTAAATATAACTCAAAATGTAAAGCATGCCAAAAACGGTGAACTTTTAAGATAATATACTATGTTCCTGTATATTTTGACATTGCAATATTGTTTCTAAAGCCCAGGTTCACATTGAGGGAAGGTTTGAAATCCTGCGAGTTCAGCTGAGCTCGCAGGATTTCATACTGGCAATGCAGTCCAACTTCATGCACAGATGTCTATTCAAATCCCCCCAGAAGTCGCCAAAAGTAGTACAGGAACTACTTTTGGGAATCGGTGTGGCACCACAAAGCTGGCGTAACACCGTTTCGGAGGGTGCCATTGCCATTAATAGATGCTGATTTGGCATGCGATTTGACATGTCAAATCGCATGCCAAATCGGCCCAATGTGAACATTTTTAAAGTCATTTTTTAACTGACTTTTGGGCTGACATTTTACAGGTTTGCTTCTTCATATCATGGTTATTGTATTATACGTATATATCAGGTTGTACATTAGCATATACAAGGTGCAATCACTCAATTAACAATCACTGTCCTCTTAAAGCAGACCTTTCTGTAAAATGCAAGGTCTTTTATTTGGTCCAAACTTCATGCTCACTATATTTGATCCAAACTTCATGCTCACAATATTCAATCTGAATTTGACATTCACATCCAAAGAAAACCTCACAATAAGATGCTGTCGCACTGGACTAGAGTGTCTTCTCGCAAGTTTTAGGCTCTCTGTATTTCCTAGGAATCTTGATGGAAGAATATTGACATCATGCACTACAAACGTTTTTCCTTACACATACATTTTAGAAGTAATCTAAAATTAATAAGTTGGCCAACCTAGGTACCATATCCACAAATGCAGATACAAGAATCTTTACAAAGAAAGGATCAGACTTCTAAGGTACCAATTCACAACAGAATTTATAAAACGATATTTTATTACAAAATGATTAAAAACCCACAAGATCATAAGTCATAAAGCAAAATCATTTTTTTTTTTTTTTTATGGTTAAATCCATAATGTTCTTCCTTCTTTACATCACCCTAATTACCACTGGCCAACTACTCCTAATGTCAAATAAAATCTATTGCCGTTATGCAGCCATGTTGAATACAGCAAGGTGCGCCAGACTAAGTGCAGTATGTAGGATGAAAGGGAATTTATTAAAATATCAGCCAAATATCTACTCACATAGTATCCATTAAAAACAAGCATGTAACTCCAAAGAAGGTCCATGGTCACTTGGGGAGTCCAAGGTTATGTCCCAGTGGGCTGTAGTGGTGTAACAGCAGGGTACTATGTGAGTAGCCATTTGGCTGATATTTTCATAAATTCCCTTTCATCCTACATACTGCACTTAATCTGGCGCACCTTGCCGTTTTTACTTTGTTTTCCAGAGGCTGCTTCACTCCTAAGGGAGCTGCCACTAGTGCCGTCATAGTACCCCATTGGATTTATGAACGAAACTGGGACTCTTTTACTATATGTATATACTAAACTTTATTTTTATATATACACCAATTTCTATCTAGGATTTTTATGATTGATATTAATTGTATGCCCTTCCTTTATAACGTTGTGGATGCCCCAAACCTTGCGCCATCTTTCCTTACTGGTTTGATATACCAAAACTGGAGAGTGCACAATCTGGCGCAGTCTGTGCATGGTGGTAGTCAATCAGCTTCTAACTTCAGTTTGTTAAGCTCTGACAAAAACCCTGGAAACTGATTGGTTTCTATACAGAGCTACACCAGATTTTGCACTGTCCAGTTTTAGTAAATCAACCCCATTATCTTTAGACTCACCGGTCACTTTATTAGGTACACCTGTTCAATTGCTTGGTAACACAAATTGCTAATCAGCCAATCACATGGCAGGAACTCAATGCATTTAGTCATCTAGATGTGGTGAAGACAAGTTGCTGAATTTCAAACTGAGCATCAGAATGGGGAAGAAAGGGTATTTAAGTAACTTTGAGCGTGTCATGGTTATTGGTGCCAGACGGGCTGGTCTGAGTATTTCAAAAACTGCTGCTCTACTGGCATTTTCATGCTTAACCACCTCTGGGGTTTACAGAGAATGGTCCAAAAAAGAGAAAATATCCAGTGAGCAGCAGTTGTGTGGACGAAAATGCCTTGTTGGTGTCAGAGAATGGGCAGACCGGTTTGAGATGATAGAGAGGCAACAGTAACTCAAATAACCACTTGTTACAACCAAGGTATACAGAATACCATCTCTGAATGCACAACACTTCTACCTTGAAGCAGATGGGCTACGGCAACAGAACACCACAAGGAATAAGTAGATGGAAAGCTGGTGTTGATCTCTATACATTTCGCCAAGAATGGCTTCTTCGGGAGATCCTAGTTACACTGAAAAACAAATTACAATTATTCACAAAATATAAACAAAAAATCAGTACAAGTATGGTAAATATTTAGTACTCACATACATAGAACCAGGAACTTAAAGTACTTAGTCCAAGTGGAGGGAGTTCCAGACCAACCGAAAAAACATGGAGGCGACATATCAGGCATACTACAGCTGAAATAGGAGCCCCCAAGGGCAACTTGTAGCCTAACAAATTACGATTATAATGTCAGATATCAATACCATATCACAATTAAAATGATATAGGTTAGGCTGAAGGGAACCAAGGACTGACTTTAATGGATGATATTGTTCATAAACAAATCGTCATAGATGATCTGTCACAGCAAGTGGGTGAGATCCACGAAAAAAGATAAACATGCAAAATTTCCATTACAATTGTGCCCCTGGGATAGCGCCAAACAAAAAGCCCCAAAGGACAGGGGCCACCATCCACATCTTACAGAGTAACAGATCATATTACTGACCGTGAACGATAAAAATCTTATGCCCTGTACACACGATAGGATTTTCCGATGGAAAATGTGTGATAGAACCTTGTTGTCGGAAATTCCGACCGTGTGTGGGCTCCATCACACATTTTCCATAGGAATTTCCGACACACAAAGTTTGAGAGCTTGCTATAAAATTTTCCGACAACAAAATCCGTTGTCGGAAATTCCGATCGTGTGTACACAAATCTGATGCACAAAGTGCCACGCATGCTCAGAATAAATTAAGAGATGAAAGCTATTGGCTACTGCCACGTTTATAGTCCCGATGTACGTGTTTTACGTCACTGCGTTCAGAACGATCGGATTTTCCGACAACTTTGTGCGACCGTGTGTATGCAAGACAAGTTTGAGAACAACATCCGTCATAAAAAATACATGGATTTTGTTGTCGGAATGTCCGATCAATGTCCGACCGTGTGTACAGCGCATTAGTCCTAAGCACCGGTCCAATATGTGTCTCCACAGCCTCCATCCAAGTTAAGTACCTGCACCAGGCATTGCAAATCATCCCAATATATAGGGAGAAGTAAGATGAGGCTCCTCCCCGCACCCACCATGCAAATAGACACTCGCAGTGGGAACACAGGCGGGTATGTCTCCCATCATATGCAGCCACTTGTGCCAATCAAATGCAGCCACGTGTGCCCGTCAAATGCAGCCATTTGTGCCCATCAAATGCAGCCACTTGTGCCCATCATATGCAGCCACATGTGCCCATCATATGCAGCCACTTGTGCCCAGTATATGCAGCCACTTGTGCCCGTCATATGCAGCCACTTGTGCCAATCAATTGCAGCCATTTGTTCCCATCATATGCAGCCACTTGTTCCCGTCAAATGCAGCCACTTGTGCCCGTCAACCACAGCCACTTGTGGCCAGTATATACAGCCACTTGTGCCAATCAAATGCAGCCACTTGTGCCAATCATATGCAGCCATTTGTGCCTGTCAAATGCAGCCACTTGTGCTCGTCAAATGCAGCCACTTGTGCCCATCAAATGCAGCCACTTGTGCCCAGTATATGCAGCCACTTGTGCCAATCAAATGCAGCCACTTGTGCCCATCATATGCAGCCACTTGTGCCCGTCAAATGCAGCCAGGCTCGGCTGTCACTTCGCTAACCCCTACCTCGCGGCCGGTCTGGTGGCACTTACCGCTCCTAGAGTGATGGGGCTCTCTTCCTCGGCGGATCTCTTCCTCGGCGGGAAGCGGCGGTTCTCCTCTTTTCTTCGGCTCTCCTCCTCGGTGGCTCTCTTTCGAGGTGGCTCTCCTCGAGCGGCGGCTGTGGGTCTTGTGTCCGGTCGGCTCGTCTTCAGGCTTCCTCCGTCAGTCTCCTCTTCCGCCAAAGTGTCAGGCATCCAATAGGATCGCCTAATGCTTTGGCCAATCGGAAGACAGGCTTCACTGACCTGCCTGCTGATTGGCAGGGAGAAACGTTAGTGTGAAAATAGCGAAAATTCATTCTCTATGCCACACATCAGGGTAGGATCGGGACGCAGTGCTCTGCGCCTTGAGCCCACCCTATTTTGAAGCCTATTAGAGCCTCTGGCTCTAATCACATGCTTCAAAATACACACCCCCGCCTATCTCCGCCATAGTATTTCATGTGTCCGATGTCCTGAAAGGGGCCGGGCACATGAATAGGCAGAGAGGGGGAGGTGACGGGGGGTGACGCCCGTGCGCCCACAATGCAGGGCTGCCACTGATTCATAAGGTATGTAAATGGCCTACACCTATAGCAAAGGTATTTTTCATCTTTAGTCAGAGCTGCACAGTTTGTTTTAATCTACAAACATCCCTTACCTGCATAGGCAGTTTTTTTGTAAAGGTGAACTATCCTTTTAAGCTGGCTCCAGATGGGTAGAAGTTTGACCAAAAATTCATAGGAAAACAAGGCTCTAAGAAAGGTTGTTTGTTTTTAGAATTATTAGTGGGTCAAAGTGACATTTATTTTTAACTGCAATGATGAGAAAATTCGAAGGAGCAGAAAAAAAAGGAATTTCTAACAGTGTATGCACCTTTCTAATAGTGTATGTACATGTATTCCAAAACTATCAAAATCATCACAAAATCATAAAAATCAAATGTTAAAAGTTGTTCTGGGAATTTTCATACAAATCTACCTAAGGCTGGATTCACACTTATGCATTTTTAGTGCTTTTTTCATTTTGCAGATGTGTACTACAGAACGTGTTCCATAGGAAACCATGGTAAATGGACTGTAGTGCAAATCTGCAAAATGCAAAAAGCACTAAAAATGCATAGGTGTGAATCCAGCCTAAGACTTGTCTAAGAATTGTTATTAGAAATTCTATTCATCTATGGCCAGATTTATTAAGCAGACTTTGCTTTTACTTTAAAGTCTGCTTTAACAGCTGTTCACATAGGGCATCAACTCCACAGGGGGAGCATTGTTTTCATAGTGTCAGCTGACTCCCAGACATACATTGTGAAAAGAAGCAATAATGCGCAAAACCTGTATCACCATGTAGCACTGCAAAGCAAGAAGTCGTATGCGATTATGTAGTGAGCAGATACAGCTGTCCCTATGTAAATACTTGAAAAACCAAAACCCTACCTAGAAACATACACTATCCATACCACTTCCATACTTCCAGTGCCATTTCTGGCACTCCTCTCCTACATGTAAAAATCATATTTTTTTTGCTAGAAAATTATTTAGAACCCCCAAATATTATATATGTTTTTTTCAGCAGAGACTCCAGGGAATAAAATGGCGGTCGTTCCACCTTTTTTGTCACACGGTATTTGTGCAGCAGTTATTCAAATGCGTTTTTTTTTTTTAACTGTTTCATGAATTAAAAATAAAACACTAAAGTTAGCCCAATTTTTTTGTATAACGTGAAAGATGATGTTACACCGAGTAAATAGATAACTAACATCTTGTGCTTTAAAACTGCGCACACTCGTGGAGTGGCGCCAAACTTCGGTACTTAAAAATCTCCATAGGCAGGGGGCGTGGCTTGGATGGCTTCCCGAGCAGACGTGTTTCACTGAGGCTCCCGCTCCGGCCTGCCTGCATAGAGCTGGAACCTGCACCTCACCGCCATCAATCATGGGCAAACCGCGCAAAAATAAGGAAACGGACCCCAGAGGACATACCACCCGTTCTTCCTCGGTCCCCCCGCCACTCATCACTGAGTATTTTGGGCAAGGAGCTACGGCCGGGCACCACGAGGCCAAGATGGCGCCGACGCCACATGCAGCAATCTCACCATCCTCTTCTCTGCAAGCCTCTGAGGACCGCAGAAGCAACAGGTATGGATCCGAGGGTGACCTACCCACTACCCACTCTCCAATCCCCCCTACTGAACTTTCGATCACCCCCCCCCCTCCGACGGCCATATGCTGGGCAGCCTCTCGCAGACTTTCCCCCCATGCCTCATAGGGCCTGCGCCCTCTATATCATCCAGCCAGCCATCCCCCTCCTGGGAATCCTATGCTCCAGAATGGGACCCCCGCTCCCTGCCACAACGCTCCCAGCCTCACAGGGACAGAGTCCCCTCTCTCTCCTCTCTCCAGAGGGACACAGTCCAGGCTCCGGCATCCTCCCAGGCCCTAAAGCCACCAGGATCTCAGGGGGCTTATTCACATATGGGGAGCCCACAAGGCCCACTGCTAACCAAGCACTCCAGCACTACCTCCCCTCCACTACCCCCCCAGAGAGGACCCCCCACGCCAGCTTCCTACTCTGCAGTAGTACAGGGCTCCCATGCCCACACTACACCAGACTTTGACCCTGACCCTGAAGCATGTACATCTTGGCGAGATTACGTCCGCTGCATGCCCACAAAACAGGACTTCCGAATGCTAATTCAGGAAGTGCGGGACACATGTAGAACAGAGATCAACATGCTTCGCACTGATCTTCATCAACTGTCCACTAAAGTCGCATCCTTAGAAGAAGAAACAAATGACACTAAAATTGAAATCTCACAAATACATGACCGCTTAACTTCACAAGCTACCACCCTTAGAGACTTCCAACGTCACCTCGAGGACCTCGACAACAGAGGTAGACGTAATAACATCAGGGTCAGAGGTCTACCGGAGGCGACACAAGAAGAAGACCTGAATGTGACTCTGCAAGCCATTTTCAACAGCATTCTAGGTCGCCAAGAACATCAGCGGGTTAAGCTGGATCGTGCACACCGAGCTTTGCGTCCCCGTGGGCCAGGATCTCGCCCACGAGACGTGATCTGCAGGGTCCACAACTACACCCTCAAAGAGGACATTATGAGAAAGGCACGAAACATGCATGCTATCGATTTTGACGGGGCCTCCCTACAACTTTTTCCAGACCTCTCATGGATCACCCTTCAACAGAGAAGATCTTTGCAACCACTCCTCACCCTGCTAAGAGAACATGACTTTCGCTATCATTGGGGCTTCCCCTTCAGCCTCACGGCAAAAAAAGATGGAAAGTCCACAACCCTCCGTTACCCGGAGGATCTTCAATTTTTCTGCAGAGAATTGGACATCCCGGTACCACCTACCCCTGGATGGGAACCGTTGCCAGTACCCCCACCTCGCCCAGACCCTTGGATCCAAGTCGCAGGCCGGAAACGCACAAGACCACGATCTGCGGGCCCTTCTCCTCCACCTCGTCAGCGATGAACTGCTGCTCATCTGAACTCCCCTCTCACCCAGTTGTATCACCTCAGTTTAGCACGGTTTGTCTCTTCCTATTTCTCTACCTGAGAACCTAGAGACATATCCTGCTCATCCTACTCATTTAAAGTATGGACTTACTTAGCAAACAGATTCTCTCTTGAGTTAGCAATACATGTTTAATTGTGTTTATAAGGTTTAGATAGGACTTACACAACTAGTCGGGTTGTGCCATCTCCCCCCCCCCATGCTCCTCCTCTTTTTTCACATAACCTCATCTTCCCTACCTTCTCCCCCCTCGCCCCTTTCTTTCCCATCTTTATCCTCTCCTCCCCCCCCCCCATCCCCCTCTCCATCTCCCCTCTCCTACATCTATCTACACCCGCTCACCTACTCTCACTCTCTCCCCTTTCTCTTACCGTCTGTTTCAGAGGAGGGACATGGCTAGATGGGAGGGTTACCTCCCCCCTCGCCTCTTCTCTGTTTAGCTGTGACGTCACGGCCCGGCGCCGCGCTGTGCTTGCTTTCCAGGCCTCGTTCTGGCTCCCTGTACGGCCGTCACCATCTCTTCCACGGAGCCGTACGAGCCTCATACTGCAGCACGCCCGGCGATCGGCTTTGGCGTCCCCTTACCCCCTCCTTGGAACCCACAGACCGTTGGTCTATGCCGTTTTAAACCCATTACAACCCGGAAGTGCCATCTGGAGATCTGAGGGAGCCCCTGCCGTGTCCAGTCACCACCATCCATCCTTGCCAGGACCTGATGTGGGACCAGCACTGCACGGACTTGCTGAGACTTGTGGTCCTCCAGCTTCTCCTCTACTCAGAGACGCACCGGAACGCAATACTACAGTCTTCCATGTGAGTGGATATTGTTTGTTGTAAATAAATGATTATTGATATATACTCAGAGGCGCCCCTTTTCCTTGTTTATCTGTTTTGCTTCCCCCCTGCTAGGGGTTAAACTATAGAGGAATACTATTATGAAGAGGGGTATTTCATATTTCCTATACTTATACTTTTATATCATCGTTTTTGAATTCATAGAACATGTCTTACAACTGCTCCAAATCTCACGTATCAAAAGCTTAAATGGTTCACTCTTTTATTCGATCCGAAGTCATAAGTATAGATGTCGGTTGCCAGTTAACACATGCAGGTTCCCTGTTTTTTCTGTTACTTAGTTTTTCAATTTTTTTTTTTTTTTTTTTTTTGGATTTAGATGCAGGCAGGCCCGGAAGAGGGTTGTCCTCCCCTCCTTGGGTCCATCCTTTCCTCCCCCCCGGGGCTCTCCGAATGGCTCCTTTTTCTATTCTCTCTGACAGTGGCATTTTTGACCCCGATGTCAGAGGGGGCCCTTCGGAGTCTCCCACCCCATCACTTTGTGTAGGTGGGTTATATTGTGAATGGTTAACTAACCTCAATACCGTACTAACCTTTGTGTTTTTTTCCTGTTTTCTGTACCTTTTTTTATGTTCTTCTCCTACTGCTATTCCCATTTCTTTTCCCCTTCTCAATCTTTTGGGCGCCGCCCGTCTCCGGGACCGGGTTCATGTTCGAGGGGTTGCAGGCCTCCAAACCGCAGCCACCATGGAAACCCACAATAGGGACCTCTTATACTCCAAGGCTCTACTACACCCACTAGGTAAGCTATCGTTTCCTTCCACAAAATATCCACCATGATTGACATATTTTCATTAAATGTGAAGGGCCTTAACTCAAATGTTAAGAGAAGCCTAGCACTACGAGAGTTCAAACGGTCTAAAGCGGACATTATTTTCATTCAGGAGACCCACCTTGATAAAACAGGCACCATGACATTCGCACGACGGCAATACCCTCACATATACCAGACCTCTGGTCCACATAAACGGGCAGGGGTAGCAATCCTTTTTAAGCAAGGCTCCCCCTTCCAGTTGCAATCCCTATACTCTGATCCTTCGGGATATTACCTCATCCTCCGAGGCCTCTGGAGAGGAGTGAATATCACTCTATGCAATATCTATGCCCCAAACACGAATCAAATCCCTTTTTTGTCTAAGGTCTTTGACCGCCTGTTTGAAGCCTCCCATCAATACCTGGTGATCGGAGGAGACTTTAACCTTGTCCACTCTCCGGGTCTTGATAAACACTCAATGGGTCAGGGGAAATCCCAAGCAAACACTAATAGAACAGCCACCCAGTTTCGCCAACTTACTAGGAAATATGCCCTGTTTGACACCTGGCGCACCACATACCCATCAGCTAAACAATTCACTTTTTATTCCCATCCCCATATGTCCCACTCACGACTAGATTATTTTTTTGTTAATGCCCCGACTCTACGTACATGCACGAACTCAGACATCCAGGCCATCTCTTGGTCGGATCACGCACCGATTACACTCTCTCTGACACTCTCTCCGAGCTCCCTTCGTAAATGCCATTGGCGCCTACTCAAACATGACCCATCCAGAATGGAACTAGAACAAACTTTGAAGTTGTACTTCGCGGAAAATTGCTCCTCTGAGATCTCCGCCCCATCTCTGTGGGAAGCCCACAAGGCGGTCTTCCGAGGCCAATGCATATCGCTCTCCACTGCCTTAAAAAGAAACGCTAATGCCACACGCAGCGCCCTCTTAGACAGACTTAAGCATCTAGAAACACGCTTGCTCACATCTCCATCCCTGACAATCCTTAGAGAACTCACTAGTGTAAGGGCTGGACTGAAAGATATCGAAATAGGGAAGATAGAAAAAGCGCTAGTCAGGCTTAGACAGACTTACTACGACAAAGCCAACAAACCACATACGCTCCTGGCGAAACAGCTTCGTGACAAGGCAGCAACAACAACCACTACACAACTTAGGGAGGCAAATGGCGTCCTCCACTCCCACCCTAACAAAATAGCACAACTTTTTCACAACTTTTATTCTGCATTGTATAATGACCCGAACGTTCCGCATAACCCACCCCCTCCTGACTTATCTCAGGCCATCTATACCTATTTAGCGGAAGCGGACACTCCTACGCTCACCTCCTCTGCCCTGGAGACTCTTAACGCCTCCATTACAGAGGAGGAGCTAACAGACACAATTAAACTATTGCCAAATAATAAGGCCCCAGGGCCTGATGGACTACCATACCTCTATTATAAGACATTTCTACCACATTTACTCCCCCATATGACAAATCTCTTTAATTCATTTCTCTCTAACACACCCATCCCCAGAGATATGCAAAACTCCTACCTGACACTAATCCCAAAACCAGGGAAAGATCACACCCTTCCGTCCAATTATAGACCGATAGCACTTCTTAATACAGACTTAAAAATTTTTACGAAACTACTGGCAAATAGATTAAACAACTTCATGCCATTCCTGATCCATAGGGATCAGGTGGGCTTTATCCCTTGTCGACAGGCTGGGGATAACACCCGGAGGGTTATTGACCTGGTTGAGGTTGCGAACAGGAACACAATGGAGGCAATATTGCTCAGTCTGGATGCCGAAAAAGCCTTTGATAGGCTGGGCTGGCCTTTCCTGTTCGCGACTCTCAACCGGGCTGGTATTGAGGGCCCGTTCCTCTGAGCTATCACCCACCTATACTCGACCCCAACAGCCCAGGTTCGCACTAATTTTGCCACTTCCCCTACTTTTATGATCTCTAATGGGACCCGCCAAGGCTGTCCACTCTCCCCTCTTCTATATGCCCTATGCATTGAACCGCTAGCAGCCCATATCAGAAATAACCCAAGTATCCATGGTATACCAGTCCGTACTAGAGATTTTAAGATCTCCTTATTTGCGGACGATGTCCTCCTCACTCTCACCCAACCTCACATATCTCTCCCGAACCTACAAATGGAGCTGGAGAGATATAGCACCCTCTCGGGTTATAAAATTAACAGTTCCAAGACAGAGGTTCTCCCTCTTAATTTATCTCCCCATACATTTTCAACGCTCTCACAAACTTTTCCATACTCTTGGCGGTCCTCCTCCTTAAAATACCTGGGGGTACATATTACACCCACATATGATACTCTATACAAGGCCAACTTTCCACAAATGTTCGCCTCTATCAGAGCCTCCCTAAATAAATGGAAATCTTTGAAACTGTCCCTTTTTGGTAGACTTGCAACCTTGAAGATGACGATACTACCTAGACTTCTATATCTGTTTGAGACACTCCCTATCCCCATTCCGAGCTCACACCTAAAAAAACTTCAGGGTGACCTGATAAACTTCTTCTGGAATTATAAAAGACACCGCATTGCTAGATCGGTTCTATATGCCCCACATAACCAAGGTGGACTGGCGTTCCCCAACATGGCTAAGTACTACCTAGCAGCTCAACTAAGACCTATAGCCTCCTGGTGCACCCTACATGCTTACAATAGGTGGACACAGATAGAAAAGTTATGGCTAGCCCCCATACATCCAAACTCCATGCTTTGGAGCTCTGATATACCTCCGGGCGGCGTACAACTGCTAGGACCAATGGCTCTCTTACGTGCATTATGGCGACGGGCCAAATTGAAATACCCGCTCACCACCACGTCTTCCCCAGTCACTTCATTCCTATTTACACCCAATATCCCCGACAGCTTAACCTCACAGATGTCCCATTTCTGGATGAATAAGGCCATATTTCGTTATGGACAATTAATTGACCCTAAAACCAGAATACTACGATCCTTCCAAGAACTGCAAAAGACTTTTGATATTCCCAAACAGGCCTTTTTCAGTTACCTACAAATACGCCATTATGCACAGTCACTGAGGTCGAATTTAAGATTTTCTCCCCTGACAGACTTTGAAAAGTTATGTTTAGAGGGCTCGTCCCCTAAGGGCATGATTTCCCGCTCCTATCAAATACTGGTCACTGATTTCTCACCAGATGGCCCGCGACATCCATATATGGCTAAGTGGGAGCAGGCGTTGGGTACAGACTTATCCTTAAAGACCTGGCAATTCATATGGAACCAGGCTACTAAAAGCTCCATATGCACGCTTTATAAAGAGAATCAATACAAAATTCTACTCCATTGGTATCAGACCCCTGACCTGCTCCACTCCATATACCCCACAGCTGATTCTCGCTGTTGGAGATGTTATAAGGATAGAGGAACATTATTCCATGTCTATTGGACCTGCCCTCTAATCATCCCCTACTGGGGTATTGTACAATCCCTACTCCAGTCCATCTTTGACACAGAAGTGCTCCTCGATCCGAGGATTTTTCTCTTAGGCCTCCCACCTATCACCTTCTCAAAAATATCCAAAAAACTTTTAGCTCATGTGCTTACTGCAGCACGCTGTCTAGTGGCTCTGAAATGGAAAAAAATAGAGACTCCCTCATTGACTGAGCTACACTCCAGGATTAGGGATGTTAAGAGAATGGAATATCTTACGGCCTCATTAAATGATACTCTTGAGAAGCATAACCGTATTTGGGAACCCTGGGTTCTGTTTGAGACTCCTGTGACCCAATGATAGATGTCATTTATGTATTTATGACCCGTCCCCTGCGGACCTGCCCTGGGTCTGGAGATGGGTGGCTATCCCTCCCCCCCCTTCTTTTCCTCCTTTCTCTATTCTTTTCCTTCTTCTTTTTTTTTCTTTTTGTGACGTTATATATATATGTAAAGGGTACTAATGGATATACTGTATGAGATGTATAACAATCTAGTAAAATCACTCCGTTCCAACACTAACTGTTTATATTGACAGGCTTAACCGCCCAATGTTTGAATGACCGTGTGCCAAATTGAATTGTGACACTACGATCTCTTTCTATCCTTGTACCCAAAGCTATAATGCTGTATTTGTTATCTTTCTTTTTTGTGGAAAAAATAATAAAAATTGTCAATTATAAAAAAAAAAATCTCCATAGGCAACGCTTTAAAACATTTTTACAGGTTACCTGTTTAGAGTTACAGAGGAGGTCTTGGGAAAAAATTGTTGCTCTCACTCTAACTTTCGTGGAAATACCTCACATGTGTGCTTTGAATGCCGTTTGCATATGTGGGCGTGACGTATGTATGCGTTCGCTTCTGCGTGCGAGCACGCAGGGACAGGGGCGCTGTAAATTATTTAATTTTTTTATTTTTTTTTATTTTTATAATTTCCCTTTACATTTTTTTGATCACTTTTATTACAATTACAAGGAATGTAAACATCCCTTGTAATAGGAATAGGGCATGACAGGTCCTCTTTATAGCGAGATCTGGGGTCTATAAGTCCCCAGATCTCGCCTCTGGCCTGGAAAGACTGAGATAAAAAAAGAAAAACGATCTCAGCCTTTCCAGTCGTATACAGGGCAGGGGCCGGACGTCGAGCCCAGCCTCCGAAAGGTCATAGAGACTTCTGGGGACCATCTGGTCCACGGTATTCTCTATGGTGAACTTCCACCGCCGACTGATTCCTTCTCCGGCTCGCCGTTTGCACGGGTGAGCCGGTAGAAGCACCGGAGGTCAGTGGGAGAAGGGGACGTCCCCTCCCGTCACCTAAAAAAATAATGAATCCGCTATGATTGTTTTTACGATGCAGGGAATTGCCGGCGGAAAAGAATGATATCTAAATGATGCCTTGTAGCTGCAGGCCTCATTCAGATATCCCCACTCAAAGCCTAGGACATCATATGACGTACTGCAGTATAAAAGTGGTTAAAAAGAAAGAAAAATACAATTAAAAACAATATACATGGCCCTAAAGGACACTGTCTTGAAATCAACCCCCCTCCCAAAAAAAAACTTAAAAATTGTTCTCTGCAAGAGAAGATGAATTATAACACTTTTAGGAGTGTTGGATGCTTTTGTCACCCTAGGGCAGCAATGGTGAACCTTGGCACCCCAGGTGTTTTGGAACTACATTTTCCATGATGCTCGGATGCCAAGGTTATGCCTAGGGCATGCTGTGTTTCCATCCTCATATGCGACTACAGGATACAGCAGTGATGTAGGGGTCAGTGAATGGAGCCACAGCCCATAGTGGAGGACACAGGCATCTGACACTCCTACAAGTGTTAAAGTGGAGTTCCACCCAAAAATGGAATTTCCGCGTTAAGGGAGGTGACCCCTTGACATGCCACATTTGGCATGTCATTTTTTTTTGGGGGGGGGGCCAGTACCCTCTTTTCAGAGGGTCCAAGCTCCCACTTCCTCCTGGCGCACCGTGGCACCAGAAGGGAGATCACCTCCCCCTCCTCCCTCTCGGCAATCATCTGGGACACGTCACAGGTCCCAGATGATTGCCTGGTCAGTCACGGCGCGCGGTGCTGCTTGCGCATGAGCAGTGGGTACCCGGCTGTGAAGCCACAGCCAGGCGCACACAGTGACCATGCCAGCGCCACGGAGAGGAGGGGGAGACGAGCGTGGCTTCATTTCCCCTGTATCACTGGACCCTGGGACAGGTAATTGTCCGATTATTAAAAGTCAGCAGCTGCAGTATTTGTAGCTGCTGACTTTTCTTTTTTTTTTTTAAGCAGAACTCCGCTTTAAATGCTGAAGATTCTAACAGACTGCAGCACCTCAGTGGAGCAAATATTGTCACAATGGGTCCTTTGACAGTGAATATAACGTTTTTTGCAGAGAATTGTTTTTAAGTTGTTTTTTTTTTTCTTGTAGCAGTGTCACTTTAGAGTACATTGCAGCGAAAGGCTGCCATTTTTAACTTATCATTCTGAAGATCCACTGGCTTCAATACTTTCTCAGGTCAGGAATGGCAGCCTTCATATTTCTTTTAGCTCAGCTTTACGTTAAAGAAATATTGTGAGCTTATTCTGAGTACATAAGCTGCTCATTTATCTAAGGGAACACAGCGTAACTCTTCCTGAGGATGTGGAATACTCTGCCTGTCACTATTTGCTGAATCGCTTCATATATGCTGTGTGTGTGTATATATATATATATATATATATATATATATATATATATATATATATATATATATACATATATATTATTTGTCAGATTTTCAAATAATATACAGTAGGTGCTTTACATCTAGAGACTGTGTATCGTTGTATAGTTGTGTGTGATTTACTGCATGTTGTCAGCTTTGTCAGACGTGATTGATTAAACAGCACACATCTTCAAAAATGCCATTTAGAAGTACTCTGAACCCTTAAAGCTCTGTCAGATCTCTTAATACAGGGTTGTATTTTATACCGTATGGTTTTCCCTAGCCCACATAGAACAATCTGTACAGTTAATTTGGTTGTTCCCATGGAGGAAATTAAAACACAAGGTATCTCAAATAGTCTGAGAGGTTTGTATTGAACATGTTTAAGAGAACCTGGTAGAAAAGAGACCTGGGATCTTCCATGACTTAATTTTAAAGTGCTGGTTACAGGGCTGTCATCCTGATCTTTGCTTTTTTGCCCAGACAACAATGGCAGCTCCCATACCTCTTTTCCAAGAGGTTCACTTTATTGTGTAAATTATAATGAGATATACAGTTGCGCTCAAAAGTTTGCATACCCTTGCAGAAATTGTGACATTTTGGCATTTATATTGAAAATATGACTAATCATGCCAAAAAACTGTCTTTTATTCAAGGATAGTGATCACGTGAAGCCATTTATTATCACATTGTTTTTTTGGCTCCTTTTAAAATCATAATAATAGAAATCACCCAAATGGCCCTGATCAAAAGTTTACATACCCTGGAATGTTTGGCCTTGGTACAGACACAGAAGGTGGCACACACAGGTTAAAATGGCTATTAAAGGTTAATTTCCCACATTTGTGGATTTTTAAATCGCAATTAGTGTCTGTGTATAAATAGTCAATGAGTTTGTTAGCTCTCACATGGATGCACTAAGCAGGCTAGACGCTGAGCCATGGGGAGCAGAAAAGAACAGTTAAAAAAAGACCTGCGTAACAAGGTAATGAAACTTTACAAAGATAGAAAAGGATATAAAAAGATATCCAAAGCCTTAAATATGCCAGTCAGTACAGTTCAATCCCTTATTAAGAAGTGCAAAAGCTCTTTTGATACCAAGCCAAGGTCAGGTAGACTAAGAAAGATGGCAGCCACAACTGGCGTAAGAATTGCTCAGGATACAAAGAAAAACCCAC